>NW_009929623.1:0-7749 GCF_000696875.1 Nestor notabilis | reverse complement strand
CCCTACATAACACCTTAATTTTAGCTTTATACTTGTTTAAATGCTTTTCACAGCATTACTGTTTTCGGTTTCCCACTGCAGCTGTTAACAGCCTTTCATTTCTGAGGTTTTTTCCTGTGAAATATTGCAACTGTGTTTTTTAACTCTTCATATTCTTATAGGAAGGGTATTCTGAATATTTAGTTACAAATAATTGAAATATTTCTAGAAACAGACTTGGAAAGGCATAGGAAACTTTGAGCATGAAAAATGTGATCATACAGGAAACATTACAAGCACTTTTAAGATTTTTCCAAGGTCTGTGTTACTGCTTTGTAACCTCAAGAAGAAAGCAGGGATATCAGTGGATCTGGAGACCTGAGCACATTTCATAAAACCTTAGCACCGCACCATGGTGTATTTTATTGGTAATATTCATATACATCATTGTTTGCATATAGACATTCTACCATGTATCAGGCATAGCCAGTTACTTTAAGAAACACCCTGCTATCAAGAGCGTATTTTGATTACATGCAATGGACTGTTTAAAATACTACTTCTCCTGAAGTCTATAGTAAAGCTCCCACTAACTTCACAAGACCATTTTTATTCTTTCTGTGAACTGCAAAGCTTAGCGCAAAATCAGTGGCATTAGGACACAGAGCAGAGAAGTGTGCTTTTGTAATGTTTTTACAAGAGTAGAGATCTTACTTGCACTCCTAGAGTGTTTTGGTGGTTGGGTTTTTTCCCACTCTGGTCAATGACACAACTCAGTTCATGTAAAAAGTGGTAAGAATTACTGTTTGCATTTAGTAAAATTATTTTGTTACTAAATAAAGAGCTCTGTGGCCCCCTGTGTTGTGATAGTTCTTGGTTAACTACTGTGAAAAAAATCTATTTTCTTAATTTATGTTTTATCATTTAATTAGGTGATCCTGGATAATTTTCTAATGACGCAGTGATTTAATTTTTATGGTAATACCTGCGATAAATGCAGAAGATGTCTTACAGACTTAGGCTGAGAACTCACTTTTGGTAGAATGCAAAACTGCAAGGCATTAATCAGTCTACTCATCACTCTGTGTAGACTATATAATTGCTGTAAATGAATACCTCTGGCAATTTGCCTCTGACTTCCAAAAATGATACATTAGGCTTTATGGTAAAAATACTGTCTCTTTAAAGAGGTATTTTCTTCATGAGGTTAAGTAAAATAAAATGGAAATGTTAAAATTAAACATGTAAGTATCTTATGTATAACCAGATCTGGTATCTAATGAGAACAAGCACTTCTCTGTGATAAAGCCATTTTCCATAGAAGCTCATAAAAAGAGCACAAATACCTACTAAATAGGTCAACATATGCATTCCATAAACTGAAACATACTTGGCCTCTTTCTCTGACAAACATTCTCAGTAAGGAAATCTGTAGACAGGGAGTCTCCGGCATCAGTCCAGTTTTTGGCACAGTCCCCACAGAAAGAGAGATGGCTGGAATTCATTCATTTTGTGTCCTTTGAGCAGTGCATAGTATGCAGATAGAACATGTCATCCTTTGCTTTACACATAATTAGACAGCAACCATTGAAGAATTTATTCCCTTTTCTATAATTTGGGCACCTGAGTTTGCTCTGCCTTCTCAAAAGCCAATTACCCGTAATAGAAGACAATGTTGATTTTCTATTTACTTCATTCTTAATCAAGTAATAGAAATATAATATTTTCCTGTAGAAATCGATAGTTGGCATCCCTGGACCTGAGTAAGAGTTGGACTCTGTGCCTGGCTGTTTTAGTAATACGAATCACTACTTGCTTTTGAAAACCACAGCATGCTCTTGAAATACAAAAAAAATGTGGCAGTTCAAGGTAATTGAGTGTAAGAGAACCTTTTCTCAAATGAGGAATTCATAAGCTTTGGCTGGATACAAAATCTCTCTCTGCTCTGTCATGCTACAGAGAATATGAATTTTGATATCAGTTTTGCTGTGAAATTACTGCACAGTCTATAATTTATAATTATAAACCATTGCCCTGGGTTCAGCTCCAGCAGTCATTTTTTCTCCTTCTTAGTAGCTGGTGCAGGGCTGTGGTTTTGACTTTCAGCCTGGGAACAACGCTGATAACACCGATGGTTTTAGTTGTTGCTCAGTGATGTTTACTCTGACCAAGGACTTTCTCAGTCTCATGCTCTGCCAGGGAGGAGGGGAAGCCGGGAGGAAGCAGAGACAGGACCCCTGACCCAAACTGCCCAAAGGGCTATTCCACACCACAGCACGTCATGCCCAGTATAGAAACTGGGGGGAGTCACCCGGAAGGCCCAGATCGCTGCTCGGGTCGGGCTGGGTATCGGTCGGCGGGTGGTGAGCGGTTGTGTCCTCTCCCCTTGTTATTTCCCTTATCATTATTATTATTGGTGGTAGCAGTAGTAGTTTTATATTATACTTGAGTTACTGGACTGTTCTTATCTCAACCCGTGGGATTTACATTCCTCCAATTCTCGTCCCCATCCCTCTGGGAGCAGGGGGAGGAAGAAGGAGGGGTGTGAGCAAGCTTCTGTGTGGTTCCGAGTTGCCAGCTGGGCTTAAACCACAACTCTCCATTTCTTTTGTCATTTCAGGATGTTATTAATTTCAAGGAAAGAAGGACAGGAAAACAAAAGGAGGGTAAATGTAAATAATTATTGAGAGTAGAAAATATGAAGTACAATATCATGAGGAGTAGGCATATGAAAAATATTACTCTGAATTTCAACATCCAGGTCAATTTCCAATTTTCAAGGTCAGTAAGATAATACCATACATGCTCAAATCTCTGCTTATATTAATGTAGTTATTCTTTTGCCGAATTACCTATCTTGCAATTTTCACAGTAATTAATGATTTGGATTTAGCAATCATAGTTGTTTTTAAATACATCAAGTTTCTGTAAATTCCTTATCTTTGAATGACTATCAAAATCCCCAGCCACAGAAATCTGCTGTTATGTTTTGAAACTGTTATTTGGGGTGATGTTTATTGTCCATCTCACTGTCCATCCCGCATACAAAAAGCCCAAATGGATCAATACATGGTCTGCCTCATCCAATAATAAGCCTCTAGCAGTGGGAATATCAGATGCACTATAGACAGGAAATATTTAGCATGCAAGCTAGGTCATTTTATGTGGTCCATTCCCCTCATGCTTTCATGGCATTCACAACGTTTACATTGGGATGTTCGACGGAGCATCCTTACCCATTTTTTTAACGTCCATTTTGGAACCTGTTACCAAAGAATTTCTTTAATCTCTTTTCCAATTCCTGACATCCCTGAGGATGTCTCTGCATCCGCATGTGACAGCAAGAACTGGACATTCACTACTCACTGGTAAAATACTCATACTTTATCTGTCTCCCCAAATGTGTAGCTGAGCACATGCCGTCATGATGTGCTGTATGTTCTTCAGGAAAGAAGCTCATGTTTCTATTGGGAACTAGAACTTTTGAATCCCTTCAAGCTACCCAGTGCACTATGCCAGGGGTCACTAGTTCCTAGTGGACTAGTTCCACTAGGTCCAAGACCAATATGAGCTGAGACGAAAGACCCAGTATACTTCCGTAATACATGGGAAGTCTGCATATGTTGTCCTGTTATTCCCACACCATCAGAAATCAGTTTATAGCTAAAAGTGCCCCTTTCAGGTAAGGCTGACTCTGAATTCCCAAAGATGGCACAGTTATGCTGCGAATCCTGCAGATTTGGAATGAATTTATAATAACATGTTAATTGGTTGTGAGGAGCTTCTTTTGCTCCATTAACTTTTCCTCCTTTTACTTGCATGTCAGGGAAATCAGCCTACCTGGTTTGCTTTGACCCTGGGGAATACTGATGAAGTTTCCCTGTGTCCCACTTTAGATCCATAAATTTAGGACCTTAAATTCTTCTTAAGTCCATCCTTACATTCTTTAAATCTTAACCTTAGTCTTTTAAGAAAGTCATGGGATTGTGAGTTGACCTTACAACTCATTGATTCTGTCTGGTTTAGTTATTGCAGCAGTAGCAGCAGTGCTGGATCAGAAATCATATTACAGAAACTCTGCAGTGGTGGTATAGCAGC
The DNA here is from genome assembly GCF_000696875.1 of Nestor notabilis. Lineage (NCBI taxonomy): Eukaryota > Metazoa > Chordata > Aves > Psittaciformes > Psittacidae > Nestor > Nestor notabilis. The sequence continues at coordinate 3,672 of NW_009929623.1, read as the reverse complement.
TCAGGGTGTATCACTGTACTTATGGTTCAGAAAAAAAAGCAGAAAAACCAGCATCATTCATTTAAGTTATTGCATAATCAAGTATATCCAATTATATTAACATGACTTAATTTTTATCAGTGCATTTAGTCCAAATCCTGTTGGCTTCATAAGAGAACTAAAATCTGGAAATTGGTTTATTGTAACATATATTTGTGTCCTACAGAAACGTTTGCTCCTGAAACATTTTTTATCCCCGTTCTTACACAGATGCACAGCAGACCTGCTGTTGCTGCAGCAGCGGTGAGTTTGGTCCTGTGAAAGTAAAGATCTTGATATGTGTCCTGGTTTAAGCCTAGCCAGTAACTCAGAACCACGCAGCTGCTCGTTCACTCCCCCCCTTCTTTCTCCCCCTGCTCCCAGAGGGATGAGGAGGAGAATTGAAGGAATGTAACTCCCACGGGTTGAGATAAGGACAGTCCAGTAACTAAGGTATAATACAAACCACTGCTGCTACCAATAATAATGATAAGGGAAATAACAAGGGGAGAGGACACAACCGGTCAGCACCCGCCGACCGATACCCAGCCCGACCCGAGCAGTGATCTGGGCCTTCTGGGTGACTCCCCCCAGTTTCTATCCTGGCCATGACGTGCTGTGGTGTGGAATAGCCCTTTGGCCAGTTTGGGTCAGGGGTCCTGTCTCTGCTTCCTCCCGGCTTCCCCTCCTCCCTGGCAGAGCATGAGACTGAGAAAGTCCTTGGTCAGAGTAAACATCACTGAGCAACAACTAAAACCATCGGTGTTATCAGCGTTGTTCCCAGGCTGAAAGTCAAAACCACAGCCCTGCACCAGCTACTAAGAAGGAGTAAAAATTACTGCTGGAGCTGAACCCAGGGCAGTATGACAGTATGTCCTCATTGAGGAAATATTAGCAAATCCCTACTAACTAAGGTCTTCCTTGTTTTCTTCTAGATGAAGATGTAATTGTAATAGCTCCACTGGGTTATGCTGCATCCTCTGGCTTTAGCTGAATGCATATTATAGTTTATACAGAATATAGCTTAACTGTCTTCATATCCTGAGTTACTCTGTACCTATGCACTGTGTGAGCATTACTGTAGTTCATGTTGTTTCTTAATTTGTAAATAAACCAGGAGATTTGTTGCTCTGATGGGAAGCGGTACTTTGGTGAGGCAGCACAGCAGCAGTGCAAACTGCAGCTCTTCCATTTCTGAGAACTCTGAAGTCCTTGTGGAGACAAGAATGTGAAGTGTGATCCCACCAGAAGCAGAAGAGTTCAGCCCTGGGTGGCACAGGATGCTTAAGCATGTCATTAGCTTATTTCCCTTCAGTAGGTCAGATAAGTTGCTGTGACTGTTCATGTGTGTAAAGTTAAATATGTGTTAAGTCCTTTGCAGCATCAGGACTAAAGTGCTAATCAAGCCCCTAATCCTTCTCCATATCCCAGCACTTGAAATGGCACATCCAGGCTTGGAGATTTAAATGATGCGGTGAATTTAATCAGCACATTTTCCCTCCTTGCATTCACTTAAACATTGTTGATGGTTGCAGTATAATAAGAGATCAAATTATTCTCTGAGGAACTGGGTTTGTGCCTTCTGGATCTTGACTTTCTGTAGGTAATGCTTTTAGGGAAAGGCAGGCCAGGAAGGGGGTGTATGTCCCCTGCACTTGCTACTGTGTGAACTGCTTCTCTGGTGACGATTGCTGCTGCTGCTTTGCTGATCCTGCTATCCCCACCACATGCCTGGAAGTGGCATTTTCTGTCCTCAGTGATGGGAGATGTCACCTCTAGGATGCTGGTGCCAGAAAACCAGTGCCAAGCAGGCAGCAAAGGACGCCTTGGCAGCCCAGTGCATAACCAGGCTGACAGAAAAAAACCCCTCAATATGCTACTAGAATAATACTACTGTGTAATCTCTAATGTTCTTTTAAAGCATATTCTAATGTGTTGAAACATGACTGCAGCTTCCTTCCAGGCCGTCATGGCCCCCAGGCTGTCTCAGTTGACACTCATGATTTGCCTCATTAGGGCTGACTGTAGGTGGACCCCTCCCAGCCACCACCACACCTGCTTTTAATGTCAGACAAGAGGTATTTCACTGTTTGTTAGCCCAAACGTAGAGCTTTCTGCCAGAGGGTGGGTGTGCAATCTTTTGCAGTATCTCTTCTTTTTCACCACCGTCTGTTCCCAGTATGGATGGGAAAGGGCATGAGCAGGTAAAGGTTTGGAGGTAAATGTCTAAGAAATTTTGTGGTTTTCTGTCATAAGGCTGGGAAGGGGAGGAATAAGCGATAGAGAAGGTGTTTTATAAGAAATAAAATGGGTGGGATCCTGTAACCATTTTCTTCAGAGCAAATGGCTGAGACTGAGCAGCATGAAGAGCTACAGTGGTTGTTGTGTGGTGGTTCTACCTTGCCTGTGGTGTTCAGCCTCCCCTCAAGGATAGAAAGTCTTTTTCTGAGGTGTTATTTTCATATGTGGCCTAGAAAAACAGCCTGAGTTGCAGAGCTTGTCAAAATGTGTAAAATACGCATGTATGGCTTGGAAGTGCTTTTGGCTGGTAGGACAGTGGAGTCAGTGAGTCCTAGCAGTAAGAAGAGATGTATTAAAGTCCTAAGAAGCCTTCAAGAAAGAGGTAGGGGCTAGTTGGAAGATGTGAACTGTGCTTTCCTCAGAAGGTAAGCATTATTGGCTTAAAAACCAAAGGTTTTTTCATAAGAGTACCTGGTTGCTGCTGATGTGTAAGTAGTTCAAACCCATGCATACTCAGCTATGTAAGAAAATAAAAGTTTTTATATGGTTGGGTTTAGATACGGAACAGTACTGAACAGAGAAAAAAAAAAGCCTGTGACTAGGATAATACAAACACACTTGTCCTGATTGGAATGATGCTTGGGCATCTTCTAGATGAAGTGGGTGGAATTAAGCTGCTGTTAAAATGTGGAGGGTTTCATACATTTATACCAAAAGCAATGAGTGTTTGAACTATGTAATGAAACACTGCTTATAAACAGTGTATGCTGTCCCATGAACAGCTGTCTTCAGTGTCAAAAACACCAGCAGGACCCAAAAGATAACAATGGATTTTGAACTGTGATGAACTAACTGCTATTTAATTTTTCAGATCTGAATATATTTGGTACTTGGGTAAGAACTGTGAAGGGCTCATATGGTACACTCATAGTGAAAGGGAGATGAGTTCAGCTCTCCACATTCAGGTGTTCAGGTTTTATGTTAGGCAGGGAAGAGGCAAGCACAGCCACTGTTGCCAATGTATAGAAACCAAGCTTGATATTCCTTTGATATTTTCAAAGGAAGAATGCTCTATGAAATACTGTAAGAGTAGACCACCTCCGTAGCTAGCTGTCAGGTGAAGAGAGCTAGCAAGCATAAAAAATGGGGCCGTATTGTAGAACGTTGCTGTAATTCTACCTGAGGTTAAGGAACTCCCTTTCTTCATATCAGCTGCAACAGTGAACTCCTGTAGTTCTGCTGAAATGCTTCCTGTAGTTTTTACCCAGGGTTTTATTATTGTACTTTGCAGCATGCATCATGATAATGTTCTACAGGCTGTCCTGACTTTAGAGGGAGTGAATGAAATAGGTGGTTCAAGGCTGAAAATTTTTTTACTTTTAAAGACAAAACAGATCTTTCCCCTTCCCCCCC
>NW_009929622.1:28056-63228 GCF_000696875.1 Nestor notabilis | reverse complement strand
AAAAATTAGAAGGAGCTACTAAAAAGGTGTGTCCCTATAGAACCATACTATTTTCCGAGAATTACAAAGCACACAAAGTTGGCTTTTGTGGATCCATTTCTGTGCTTCTTTAAGGTCTTCTCCCATCCTGTCACTTGAAGCTGAGGCCATCCTCACTTGTCCCTCCTACCTGCTGCTTCACTTCCAGCCCAGCATCCCTGGGCAGCAGGAAGGCTCCTAGGCAGTGCCTGCAGGTCAGGCTGGGGTGGCACAGTGTGCCCAGGGCCAAGGCACATCACTGGGTTTGACAGCATTCGGCTTAAAGTGGTGGTGAAACTGTTGTGTCTCCGGGGCTGCTCCTCTGTGGCTCCCTTCTCCTCTTCTGCCAGGTCCACTTGTCCAGCACTGTGTTCCTTCTTCACTCCCTTGCTTGGAGGAAGGGTTGATATGAAGTCATCAGTGGGTTGATTTGAGCAATTGTCCCTGTTGTAATACTGGTACTTTCCTTTCAGACTCACTCCCCTTCCTTTTACTGTAGGTTACCTTCTCCTGCACTCTTATCTTCATGCCTGTCACTACCCACATCCTGGCTTCCATGTCATATTTGTGTGGGTAGTGCATCCAGTTTCCACTGACTGTACAGTGGCACATGCCTGTACATTCTGGGGTGAACTTAATCAGAAATGGAAGCCCAGGAAAAATACTAGTAAGCTTTGTGCAGAAAGCTGTGAATTGTTGCTATAGGGGGCTTAAAAAACCTAACCAAACTCCAGCTTATTTATTGAGTGTATTTTTGCTATGCTTTTATTAGGAGGTTAAGCAAGAGATGGTGAAATGGCTGTTACCAGAGGTTTCACTGGGGTAATTTACCTTTTGTCCTCTTGGTGATGGTTTACAAAATAGCACATAATAAGTGATTCTTGACTCTGATACAATACTTGCTCTCTAAAAGAAAAATAGGGGTTTATAGAGCCAGTAAAGGACAGGGGTCATGCTGTCTTTTTGCAGACCTCTGAACACACATATGCATGTGTATGTATGTAATATATATAGACATACACAGACATACACCCACCACTTCAATTTTAGCTTAGGCATCTGTTGTCGAAATAGCTAATTTAACATGAACCTGAAGTACTGCAAGTAAAGTTGAAACTGCACAAACCTGTTCCAGAATTCTTAACACAATTGGTTGATTTGATGTAAAGTGCTTTGCTGACCATAGAGAGGGTGGAAATAATAAACCCCTCAAACAGCCTGAGAAAGAATAAAGCAGTAGAAAGGAAAATTAAAGTAAAGGAAATAGAACCTGAGAGGGGAAAGGAAGTTGGGAATGTGGCTGGTGGTGATTGCACTGACACACTGTTGACATGGAGAAGGGGAAGCTTTGGTTTAAGTGACCAGGAAGACAGTAGAAAACATATGGGAAATGGCTTAGTCTGTATTTCACTTTGTACAAAATGCTTTGCCAGCTCTGGAGGGGGTGAAAGTCTAAGACCAAGAGTATGACTTTTGTCCACAGTAACTGATTTTGGCAGTAGGAGACTTAACTCTTTTGTACCGGTGTCAGCAAGTCATTCTAAAAGATCCTACAGGACTGCCCTGGGAAAAAGGAGATATCAGTTAAAAGAAGAATAATGATTGAGGTTTATCTATTTTTGCTGCATTTGTGAGTTTCATGCCAATCTCTTCAAGCTGTGGCAATTTCAAATTAATGGGATAAGGTTTTGTCAATCAAAACTACATGGTTCAGCAAGTCGAAAGATTAAAACACGCATTCCAGTATCGTAGCGGAAGCTTAACAGTTACTGAATGTAAGGATGCATTTTGAGGCCTGATCTCTGTCCTTACTGCTCTCCAGCGAGGTCGCGCTGAGATCTGATTAGAGCTGAGCACTAGGCACGGCACAGCACTGCTCAAGTCACCGTCACATTCACCTGACAATTGCTGTTCACACCTTCAGGGCAGCCAGCACCGTCACTGTCCTGATAGTGGGAGTGCTGTGGATGTTCTTGTGAGCATCTTCTTGTTTTAATTAAGGTTACAGCTTTTGTAATCAAGTCAGAATCTCAGCTCCCTTTTCAAGTAAATGAGCTTACACTTCCTTTGAAGGGAATCAAAAGCACACGGCGAATAAAAAGAACCATGTACACCATTTTCCTTAAAAGGTGTTTCTCTTAAAATTTAGGGATCTCTTGAGCCAGTCTTATGATTTTTATCAGGCCTGTGACTCAGATATTTTGATTATTTTTTGTATTCTAAGTTTTTGCTCGAACAGATTTTGTCTTCCCACAGACTATCTCCCATCTGTTCAGGGTAATGGGTTTTCTGCCTAGACTCAGAAAGGAGCATATTGCAGGGTTTGAGTTGGAAATTTTATCTCAAGAAACCACTAGTCCTTGGAGGCCACTGGAACTTGCCAGGACTCCTCCATCCTAAGAAAATGGGATAAATAATCTGAGCTCCTCTTCAGGAAAATGGGAACAATAGGGCTGCCTACAGAAAGAGGTAAAAGATGTGTGATAATGAAATATAAACTTTGTATAAGCATTGTAATTGAGAAGTGTTCGAGCTCTCACGTCTTAAACATGAGTGGGTGGGTGGGTGGGAAGAAGGGAAAAGGGCTAAGAAAGTATGGATCCAGGGAAGAGACAAAAAGTTGTAATTCCTTTTGTAAGGGGGTAGTGCAAAAAAACCCCTCTCCCCAACCCAATAAAATTAAAATCAAGTGATGCATTTGATATTGTCTCGTATTAGAACTGAGATAATATTGTGGGTTGGAATTAAGGCCTTAAAAAAGGACTTTCTTCAAGCTATCAAATCCAGAACAGATGCTCAAAAGATGATGATTCACACAAGTATTGAACGGGTGAAGTGTTTTAAGACTTGACCTCTACCTCTGAGAATGTGTTTTTGAAAAGCAGTGATGTAGAAATATTTGCATTTGCTGTTTCTGTTGCTTTATAAATCCTTCTCTTCATTTGCTGTGAAGGACCCTTTACTTGCCTTTCATTTCCACCTTGGAAGTTCAGATGTAGAGGCCAGAAGAGTGCTCTTCTCAGTCTCGCTGTGTTGTCTTGGATGGTGTTGCTCTGTTGCTTGTTTGTGCTGATGAAAATGACACAGTAATTCATGTTCTTCTGGTTAAAGAAAAGATTGCATGGCATAGCTGCATAGCAAGGCTCTGCTCTTCAACATTTGTGTTCTTTTGCCTACTTTGGTGAGTGAAATAGCAGCTCTTTGGCTTTTTTAGTAAACAGGTTATGTTTGTTACTGCTCTGTGAGAGAGGAAGGGTTGTGGTCACATAGTGGCCCAGCCTGAGCTATTCTGAAGGATCTGTACTTCTGAATGTGCTGGAGCACGTTGCAGGAGCACATTGCAGGTGTCATTAAAGACTATGGAACATCTTTGAGAAAAAGGGCACTATTAAGCCCCTACCAATTAGTTTCTGCCTCAGCAGCGAAGTGCAAACCCAGTCCGATTTGTGACAAAAGTGTGGAAGTATGAAAACGTGATGTTCTGAATGGCTTTTAGATATACTGTCTTGCAGCAAGGAGTGTGTGCTAAGGGTGGGTTAGTAAGGGAAGATGGAGAGGAGCAAGGGTTCAGCCATCAGCAGTCTGTTTCATACGTCCTTACTGTCACTGAGGGTTGAAACGATGTGGACACGCAGTTAAAAGGCCAATCCTCATTTGGATGGGAAAGAAGGATTCAGGCTCATGCAAATTATGAAAATTGGAGAGTTTGCTTAATTCTTTGTTTGTATGGATACCTAATGGTAAACTGGACTAAAAGCCACTGTGTGTCCTGTTCCTTCTTCCAGCTGAATGATGAAGAAAAAAACCAACAAAGGTCAGAAAATGGTCCTGAGAATTCCCAGTTTTCTTTGTCTCCCTGGTTTTGACATCTAGACCTGCCTTGTATTCATTTATGAGCACCAGGCTGCTACTTGTCTTTCTAACCCTACCTGTCACAGATTTTCTGTTTCAGCTATTTTTTTTATTGCCCTCAGAAACATTGTAGAAGCAGAATTACAACTTACAATATATATAATAAAGAGATGGAAATTACTAATCAAATGATTTTTAGTTGCTCCAGCTTCACTTATAGCAATTAACAGTTAAAAATTAAACCACCATTGCTTTCAATGACTACTTTCTGATTGCCGAATCCAAGCGTTTTTCCCTGTGCGGCTCTTGTGCTGGGGCTGCAGCTCCCAGCAGATGGCAGCTCCTGACCGGGATGGGGCTGGGGCTGCTCCAGGCTGCGCTGTATGGATGGACTTCTGTAGGAACTCCGCTTCACTTGCCGGCCTTCATCAGCACAGACGCTGTAGAAATGAAGCTTGGTTTGCTTTGCTTTCCTTTTCTAGTGAAAGTGGGCATCCACATGAAGTTTAATGGAATCGCTGAAGATACAGAGTAACATAGACGTGGAATTTTTGTCTTAAGTAATCCTGGTTGAATTGACAGAATTTGAGGTGCATTTAAAAGTGCCCATGTGATGACAGTCACTCCGGTTGGTGTTGTTGCTCTTAAATCTTGGTGAAGGAATCTGCCCTTATTTACTGCACACCATTAGTGCATGTTGCAACTATGTTATAAAAAATGAGATCACTAAAAATCTTTTAAAGTATCTTTTTATGTAAGATTCTGTCTCTAACTCAACAGTGTGAATTTCTTTTGAATTACCTGCTGGAGAATGGAATGTGGCAAGCAATTCCTGAGAATGGAGAAAATCAGACCACAGCAGCTTAAAGTGAAATTAATGAACGTAATGCTCATCAGGTTTGTTGCTGGGTGCTATAGAACGTAGCTGTTCACAAAGAAAATCAAGTTATCAAAACTAGTGGGGATAAGAATGAAGCTCTGCAGTGGCATATGCAGGACCAAAGGCAGAAAATACTGACTTCAGAACTACCCAGAAGCATTTTGCTGATTTGCTTTGAAAGAATTAATAAGCCATGTCTGCAAATCCTGGTGAATTCTCTTTTGATTGAGCCGTTAGCAGTTCAGGGATTACTTGCTCATTCTCTTTTGTTCTGTTGGGTTTTTTCCTTGTTCATAACTGGAAAAAAGATTGTTTTAGAGGAATTTGGCAGTCTGCCACTCTGTGGGATTTTGATACGAGAGCTGTCTCAAAGCAATCACTGATACAACTACAGACTAATTTGTGTTGACGCACTAGCAAGCTCGACTGAGTGCAGCAGCCTTTCTTTCTTAAGCAAATTAAACTTGCAGTGCGGATATCCTGGGTCTGTAACTCTGAAAGGTTTTCAACACAGCCTCAGTTTTTGTCCCAACAGGCCTTACTGTAGAATAATCAAGAAAATATTCTTACTCTGAGGGCTGTTATTTGTTCATGTTTTGTTTACTCACCAGGATGATCAGCCTTGCCCAGAGTCATAAATTCACCAGCAAAAATATTTACCAGTAACTAGCTGCAGATTTGGGTCTTACGTAAGGAGGGCTTGCACATGCCTGCTATTTCCAGCTTTGCCAAATGGCAGTGTCTTCATGGGAAAAGTACTCCCCTCATCTTCTCTAAGGACTCCTATCCAGATGAATCAGTGCCATGGACTGTAGACTGGTGGTTGCCCAAGGATCCATTAGTGGAGAGGTGACTAACAGCGTAAGCTAACCACTTTCCATTAGGGACCCAAGTGCCTGGGTGTAGCCCACAGCATGACATAGGGCTGGATCCAGTTCATCTCTTGGGCATCCTTGGCTAACGTGCTGTGTGTCACCAGCTACGTGTAAAGCAGCCTTTCCATGGCACAGCTCCTAGAGAGAAGATCTGCTCTGATCTCTGAGAGTTTGGAACAGCCTTTGCTATTGCATGCTGAAAAGGACAGGTCCTGTTCTCACCCTTATAAGTACTGGGGAATTTAATCCCATCAATGTGAATCCTTCAGTTAGGAAATTATTCCAACTATTGCTGTGTGTTAGTGTGTGCTGAAAGAGAATGCTTATTTGCATCTTAGCACTTTCATGTGTTACCCTGCCATTTTTTGGTAGTAAATCTGGTAGTCGACAGTGTTCATCTGGGAGGGGGAAGAGATGTTGGAATACAGTATTCAGCATTTGCCTCTGCTTCTCACAGTGAGGTGCTGCCAGGCAGCCTGGGCTGTGGGGGCTTATGACGCAGCCTCAGCAGGACATTCTGCTCGGAAGGCTGGCACACTGCTGAATTTCCAAATCCCAAGTTTGAGGTACACTATACCATGGCATATTTCTCCATTTCCAGAGCTGAGCGTGACCTGAGTGTGATGCAGACCCTGCATGCAGTAGCCCATGCAGCTGTGCAGCAGGCACTTGGAACAGCGTGGGACTTGTTTGGCTCCAGCGTTCATTAGGCACTAAAAACTCGGATGACTTTTGCTTTACAAATACTGGGGAGGGTGTGAGCAATTGTGGGGTTATGTATTATTGCAGTGTATAGTTGGACTGAAATGAATGTATGTATCAGAAATACTTTGTTGAATTTTGCTCCCAATTAGATGCACTATAAGCAAATGAAGTGTTTGCAGAGCTCCTAACATCATTACTGTGTGTCCTGGTTGTGTTTCTCACCTTCAGTGTCTTCCCATTTGTCACAATGTCCTTTAGACTTGTGATATGTTTTGTGTAACAGATCCCAATAGGCTTTACCATTTTATGAGCTGTTCTTGTATAAGAAGTTCTAAAGCTATTCCCAAGGTCAGCCTCACCTTGGGAAGGGATGGGGAATGCTTCCAGTGGAGCATATCAGTTGTGGTGCCAGTTTACTTAAGAAAGATCGAATTCACTAGCTTCAGCAGTACTAGGAAGTTGTTTTGTTCTCTAATCCGTAGTGGGAAGCTGGAAATCCTCAGGAACAGAGACTCTTAGTTATGTGACTTTTCAGAAAATATTAAAAATCAATAAACCAGACATAATTTTGTCTGTACTTAAAACACCCATATGTGATTATAATTTTGATGTATAGTGTTAAAGCACAGGGTGGTTAGTTTAGTTTCATAACATACTTGGGAAGCTTAATTCTGAGTGAAAGGGTTAGAGTATTGCTGAAATATATTCCTTGCCATACTTTCAGAAGAACCCTCTCATGCACATTTTGCAGAGGTTCATAAACAAGTGCTATAGTTCCAGGTCTTCAGTCACACAGCATCCTGTTTGAAACAAGTTCTAGAGATGATTTGATAGGGTAAAAGTACCAGTGTGACTGGAGCAGGGATGTTTGGAGGTACCCTGGAGCTGGCAAAACGTTACTCTGCTCCACCATTTCATTATCAGTACAGAGTGTTTCCAATGGCTATTGTAACTTGAATACCTTGAAGCAATTGGTTTTTCAGTGGCATTCTGGACCTTCCTCCAAAGCTCGTGACTACATAAAATGCATGTTTCTGGGGCTTGTTCTTCTGTAAGAACTGGTAAATGATTTTTTTTGTTCTGCTGAGCAGAGTGCAGGAAATCCTTCTTTCCTTGGGGAGGAATTGTGTTGGGGGTACCATCCACCCTTCTGACAGTGCTAGGAATCTTCCTGAGAGTCAGAGGAGACTGTCATGAAGCCAGTGGAAACTGAGGGTGTGTATGCACATGTGTGTGTGTGAGGGAGAAAAAAAACACCAAAACTTAGAAACATTCATTAATTCCATTAAAATAGGAGAGGAACATTAGAAAGCATTAGCAATTACTAGTAATTTAATTCAAGTTGATGTCAGTGATTAATTTCCTTGTGGTTTTTTGCTATTGCTGCATTAAATATAGGGAGTGTTCTTACTGTTGCTGTTAGTATGCTTTTTGTAGTAGATCTAAAACTGCTTACAAGTTAGTTTCATGCTATGTGACATGCATTACACCCCTCACCCAGCAGAGGCATACACCTGAGCTATGGCAATGAAGTATTCCCGCTGTTCCCAGCCCACTGCTGCGTGTGGCTGCTGCCTGGCCCTGGCTGCCATCTCAAAGCAGGACTGATCCCATGCAGCTCCCTGAAAGCCAGAAAGATAACTGTGGTCAGAAGCATTTTTTTTAGCCAATCTGATATACATTTCTTTCTACAGAAGAGGGCAGCAAAAGCCATATACTCTTTCTTTACTGCCTCTATAAAGATGCTAAGCCCAGTTACGTGAGTAGAGTTATGCGGACTAGGTCTTAGGACTGATCTGCTCAGACCACAGGGCAGCGCACAGCAGTCTGAAGTATAAGCATAGAAGAACAAGTTCCAGCTGTATGACAAAAAATTGAAACATCAAAGGTTGGTTTATACCCGTTATTTGGGATCTTGATTCAAATGGATCTCTAGTATTCCTTTAACATGATGGTAGTGATAGAATTGGAAGAGACGCCAGATCTGCGTGATGGAGGTGCAAGGATCTCTGACCCAAAGATCTTCTGGTCCTTAACTCATTCAATTCTAGTTCAGTATGGGTGGGGCCCCAGAAGTATCACTGCAAGGCTGTGAAATGCATGTGGGGGTCCAATTGGGAAAAAAAGTCTCAGACTTGCCTGTACCATCCCTGCCCTTCTCTGCAAAGGCTGCTCTTTGGATTGAGCTGGACTGGTGTGTGTGTATAGATGTACATATATCTCTAATAAGATTCTGGCACTTGCAGCAATCCTTTCTTCTCCTGTAACCCCTGTTTCCCCTAGGTCTTGTCCCTGTGTGGGGCTGAAGATTTAAGGTTTGACGTGAAGACTGAAGGTTTGATGTTGTACTGAATCTGGTTGAGCTACAAACTGTGGGTGGAAGCCGTGTGCTGTCTCTCCCACTTTCTCTCCAGAGACACGCACGACTTGCACGCTTCTCCTCTCCTTACCTCGTGTTGACTGCTTTGCTCAGAATCTCATGTAGAGGACAAGCCCAGCGGGGAACAGCCACAGAGGGGTTTAAGATAGAGTTTCTATATTAAGTGCAGGATCCTCACAGGTGAAAATTCAAACAATGTGAAAGCCCAACATGTTATATATTAAGTACCACCTTGTAATGTCTCCAGGCATAAATGATACGCATTTTGTCACCTCACAGAGCTAACGTCTTGCTTAGAGGCATTTAAAACACCTTAGAGAATTCAGTCTAAACAGAGAAATTGAAAGGCAGATAAGTTTCTGCTGAATAAGTTTATCAATGACAGGGATTCAGTCTCAGATTCTTTCACCCCGTGCTGGTTTTTGTAGCATTTCAGATACTGTCAGAAATTACCTTTTGTTAGTGTGAAGTCTCATAGGCTCACTGTATTTTCTTTACCTCAGTAGGAAAAATGCCAACTAAAATATCTCCAGATGCTTTTTCTAGATGGTTTGGTTTTTTTCTATCATAAAGTAACCACCAGTGGCTGCATTATGTGACATTTTTGCCACTTCCTCAAGGTAAGTCCGAGTGCCTTTCTGACCAGTGGAGCTGCTCACTAACAGCTTGTGCTGCTGTATCTCTGTTGTCAACAGAATGAGAAGTGGGGAGGAGTGGACTTCTTAGTTGGTATGGAGACTTGGGAATGATAAATTTCACTTTGTTACTTTAGACTGCAGTATTGTCACATTAGCTGCAGTAGGTAAGATGAAGGAACTGGCAGTGACTGGTGTGGAAGATGCAGTTTGAGTTTCATACCATTAAGCACCCTTAAAACTTTCACCAGCATTTAGAACCGTGGTATTTTGTAATTTGGTGAGCGATGTTTTCCTGTACAGAAGTTGGGACTTTCTGTTCATCTCATGAGTACAAAATATTTGTATAAACCTAGCCATGGGAAAGTGGTGCAGTTTTAATGAGTCTAACAGATTTGGAAAAGGTTATAATGTCTTGCATCACATATGAGGTCTTCTAGTGATGAGGGAACGAACACTTCAAAATACTTTCATTTGTCATTTAATTTACTAAAAAAAAAAGCCCACAGAAATTATGTCATGCCTATAAATCTGGCACAGCAGTAACTGGCTAATGTTAAATATTACATAATTGGAGGTGTGGGATTTGGGGGCATGACCAGAAAGTCAGACTAGCATTTGGTCATGAAAGAGCACTTGTTTCACCTGGAGTGCGCAGAAAACCTGGCATGTTCAGTAAAGCAGGATGTTCAGAAGAGCCAGGGAATGTAAGCTCAGATTCAGGAGGAGGAGGCACCTTCTTCTTGATTAGATCTACAGTGGAAACACAGTGTTCAGGCCCATGTCAGAGGGACAAATAGAAGGGATGTGGATTAAAACAACAAAGATGGTTCTCGGGATGGAAGATCTGTGCTGTGAAAGAATAAAATGGCTCTTTGTTTAAATGGTCAGAGTGAAGGAGATAACATTCTGAGAAATGCCAGGGGATGGGATAATTTTTTATAAAAGAAAAAGCTAGTCATGAATTCGGAGAAAAAAACCTGGGATTGCAACAGAGATTGTGGAAGCCTCTGAAGGTGCCACATCTAAAGCTGTTGTGAAAAAATCTTTCTAGCAAGGGGGGGTATGCAGCATAGAAAGGGAGATGGAATAACTGCTGCTTAGTAAGATTGTGGTTTTTATTCCTAGGCTATTTATGCTTTCTTTTTTGATAACCTTTTAGAGCTGAATCTCTTTGGGCAGCTTCTCTACTGTCTGGGCAGGAAAAACCTCCACCAAGAAATGTTTACTCTCTGCTGTTGCATGAGTTCACCCATCACTGGTGAAGGAGTGGGAATGGTATTGATGGTTCAGTGCGTCTGCAGAGGAAAGGCTGCAAGAGCTCTGATGTGAAGCAAGTATTTAACAAAATTCTTTGCTCCAAGTTACAGAAGTCAGGGAGGGAAAGCCTGGTACCAGAGGAGGAGCATTTCCTGCCGGTTAAGTTTGAACTGCTCGAGTAGCCGAGCTTTCATGGTGCTCAGTAAAGCTGGGCAGATATACAATGAAGAAGTCATGTGGCTTGATAGAATTAACCGCGTGATAGGTTCTGATATTAGGTCATGTGGGATTAGGCCATTGTGTGCCAGGATACACTGGGACTGTAAGTGCTTGCTTTTGTTTCTAGTAGTTCTCTCTAAATCACGATTGATCTATTAGGATTGGTGTAGGAGCAGTGGAGTTGGTGGTTTCAGGTAAAGATACACGGTGAAGACTGAGACACGTTGTACAAGTGGAAACAACATGATATGAAAGAAAAAATAAATGGCCATGTTGTGCCATTGGGCACAGAAGAAAATGTTCAGAAATCATTTCTGTTGTGACCTCAGTAGATTAAAGAGTAGTCTGAAATGTTAATTGTATGTTACCTTATTGGCAGAAGCTAGCCTTTTTCCTTATATGAACAGTGTATTTTCCCAGTCAACAGGCTGGGCTATGACTTAGAATGAAAAATTGCATTAATTGTGCCCTGCCTGTCAGACTGGGAAGAAAAATGCTTTTATGAAATGAATCAAGTTTCAGTTAGGCTTTATGTGAATTGTCAAGTCACACAGTGAGTAACTGTAAAGAGCAATCCATGAGTCCTTGCCCTTCCAGTGCTTCCATTGAATACAACATTTCATCAAACTTGGGGATTAACAGCAGAACCGAACTGGACTGATATGAATTTGAGCTATGGAACCTGTCAAAATAAGCTGTGCTAGTTTAGAGCCAATAAAATGTGCTACTGGTCAAATTTACAGCCTCTGCTAATAGATATATCATTAATCTAATGAAATCCAACTCAACAGGGAGCCCTACTAAAATTAAGTCATGCATTCAATACCTTCTATCACTTATTTTGTGGTGTTGGTCTGCTTTTAAGACAATTTCTGTATGAAGCAATAGCTTGAGAAAACTGAACTGTTTTATATGAGAGTGAAGTACTGGTTGAGTCAACTGCCAAAAGTATAACTTCACAGTGCAGAAGTAAATGTTTTAAATCCAAATAGGTCTTTGCAGAATCTGAGTAACACATTGAGGTATATCAAGCTCTTTAAGAGACAGGTTTTAAATAGGATGTTGGTTTTCTTTAAGAGTCTCTTATCAGTCTCCTATTGAAGAAACATGAAACAAGTAAATTAAAGTCTGTAAATCAGCTTGTTTATAGTACTCTTAATAATGTCTTCTGTTCAGTCATGATAGCATCATCATAGCAGTTCCAAAGAATGAGTTTTATTAGCTAGGCTGATGGGTTGGAAGTCAGCTTAGTGAATGCTGATACTGTCAGGCAGTTGCAGAGCCCATTGATGTTGATAGAGAAATTCCCACTGGCTTCAGTAGCTTGTGGATTAGATCACATGAAATGAAACCACTATGCAATATACTTACTTTTAATAACAGTTTCTTACAGTTTTCATATATTTACAGAAGTCTGCGTAACAGTCTAAGAAGTCCTCAGCCAAGGGAATAAGTAATGATCTTACTACTTTAAATGGTTCCTTATTGCAGCTTCATATGTATGCAGTCATGTTTTTAAGGCCATTATTTCCTTGGCAGATTCTTTCGATTTCATATTGAGAACAGGTATGTTGTCAGACCACACCTGGAATACTGGGCTCAGTTGTGGTCCCCACTATACAGGCTGGAGAGGTCCAGAGAAGGGCCGCAAAGATGATCCAAGGACTGGGCAGCGTGTGAGGAAAGGCTGAGAGAGCTGGGTTTGTTCAGCCTGGAGAAAAGAAGGGTCAGGGAGACCTTGTCTCCAGGTACCAGTATTTGAAGTGTGGCTACAAAGACAGAGACTCCCTTTTTATAAGGAGACACATGGAAAAGATGAGGGGTGATGGGCACAAGTTACTCCTGGGGAGATCCTGACTGGACACAAGAGGAGAGCTTTTGACAAAGAGAGCAATTAGCCATGGGAATCATCTCCCCAGGGAAGTGATGGATTCCCCAATGCTGAACACTGTTAAGATAGGGCTGGACAGAGTGCTGGGATATCTAGTCTGGGTCATGCTTTGCCTAGAGAGGTTGGACCAGCTGATCCTTGAGGTCCCTTCCCACCTGCTATTCTATGATTGCATGATCTTTACATGCATATGGCAGTTGTAATGAACTAGTTTGAGACTACTGTTTGGGTGTACATATAGATGTATGTTACCTTGCCTGAATTACGCTGTTTATAAACGTTGCCAGTCTGCAGTTTGTGTACTCTAGAGGGTGCTACTGTTCTAAATGATGGACAAACTTTTGCCCTTCTGTAGTAAGCACACTACAATTCTTTTGGAGCATACAATCTCCTTACTGACAGGGTCAGTATTTAGTTCCCAGTCCACTGTTCAGCCATGCCTGGAAATCAGTGGAAAAATGGAACTGATCCTGAGCGGAAGGTGCTATTTGTACAGAAATCAGACAAGTGCTGCCCTAGGTTGGCCAGTGCCAATTGCGGTGTTGTCAGGAGACTTACAGAGCAGTGGCTTGAGGGACTGGACCCACATCTTTCCTGGATGTGTGCTTTGGACTCTAGTAAAGACTGTTGCTGATTAGCTCATTGTTGCAGTGTTAAAGAATGCAAATTAAAGTAGTATAAACCTGATGCATGTTAGCAAATGGTTTTCCTCTTGATTTTGCTGTCAGTCAAAAGTAGCGCCAGTGAAATGCTTTGTTCGTTTCTCTGAAATGAAACCACAACAAAACCACATTGGCTTCATGGCACAGCAACATCCCGTGGCAATGGATGTACGTGCTATCTAGTTGAAGAGGAAAATATTTCAGGTTTTTTCTATGCATTGGAAACACTTTTAGTGATAACTACTTCAATCATTGTCCTTGCCAGAGCTCAGTAAGTAGGACGAGCTCGTATTAGCTGCATGTAAGGCAACTGTATTTTCTGTAGTCATTTAATTCTAAATGTGGAAGATTTTTTTATCTAGAAAATGAGTTGTGAAACAAGAAATGCATAAATGTTTCACGTATTTTGAAAAGGTCCTTACTTAGAAGAGGTCACACTAGTAACTTCAATAGGTGGCATTTGTTAGGAACTGTCTGGTTTCTCCACATCTAGGCTTTGGAAAGCAACTGTTTGCACAGTGGGTTTCAGGTGAATAAACGTACCACAGTCTTGTCTTTTCTTCCCTACATACAATGCAAGAAATCATCCACAATGGGCAGCCAAATATGACTAGAATTGGGTTGTTTTGTTGACTTCACTCCTGCTGACAGCTAGCCTCATGCTCTTCTCAAAGGCCTTGCCCAGAGGCCCTGCTTTGGAAGCATTGTTTCCTTTCTAAGGAGAGTCAACATGCAGGTATTCCATGCTCAGTACTGGGAGGAATAATCAGTTGTAACAGGAATTTGAAGCTACAGTTCAGTGGAAGTCTGTAAATCAATACCACCAAAGAATTTTGTTCCTTATCTTCCCTCACTAAATGAAATAGTAAGTGTGCAATAAATGTCTCAATGATATGATTGCACACTTCTATTGCAAATGGGAAATGACTCAAGCAGGGCATGACATAGTATTATACTACATGCGTGGTATTACGTAGCACATAGTATTTAATACTACGTACAGTTAATAATGAAAACTAGGTTTTGTTTCACAGACACTCATGCAAAGAATTTCTCAGAGTTTGCTCTGAAAGGACTGAGTCATGATTCTCGTGAGATGGTTCTTCTAGTTTGTGGCTCAACATTTGTAGAATTTTTTTGACTCTTACACATTTTTATAAAGGTTGTTGGTTAAAGGTACTATGAAATTAAGGCTTTTTAAAATGATTAAAGGTCAAGTTTGTTTTCAAGCCCCAGATTGCTTCACTTCAGTCGTTACTCTTTATTTTCAAAGCTGAAGTCATTTGTTGAAATGTGAATCGTGCCAGAGTTTAGTTGTTTAAAGGTTTCCTCATCTAAATGATGTGGAAGTAGAAAGACTGAGTTTAAAGAAATAGCATCTCACTAAATAATGATTAACTGATGTTTCAAGCACATTCCAATAGGTGCAATGGAGTTCGTGCTAAACAGAAGAGCCTGTCTTTGGCTTACTGTGGTTCCCTGGGTCCATTTCCTCTCTCAAAGAAGTAATCAGCTACTTTTGTTAAGGGGAGCATTGTGGGAGGGTTAATCTCTGCATATGCTCAAATTACCATTCAGCTTTGAAGAAACAGAGTGTTACTCTCAGTTTATTTTTCAGTGTTCAAGAGGCAGCTTCACCATAACAATGATTCTGTTATGTAGCAAACATAATTCTATTTAAATTAAATTTGTGTTCTGTGATACCCAGTAATGCATTTCCCTCACCTGCTGCTGCATCAGAAGTAAAATCTAGGAGCTCATCTTATTCCCAGTAAAATTCAACAATAACGTTACTGTTAAATTCCTGGGGATCAGAACTGGAGCTTTCAATATTTTTCCAAGTGGTCAATCTTAGTCTTTCAAAGAGCCATTTCAGTTGTCTGTTGTTACCAAGTGGTTGTTTTTCTCCTGAGGCAGATGTGTTACCTTTGAACATGAGACCTTCCCCTCTGGTCTGGCTTTTGTGGACTTCTCACAGAAGTCAGACACCTATCCTTGGGTTTCCTGTATGTATTAGATTAATGGTCCAGCTGATGCTTCAACATAAACAACATTATAAACTTAAGCCATGTCCAGACATCTTCAAAGTTTTTGAGATCATTTTCATATTGCTCATATGGAATTTCCAGATTTGGAAAGAAACACAAGTGCTTAATAATATTTCTTTAATTTAGACTTGTGATACAGTATATTTACCTTCTGTTATTGTCAAAAACGTTTGGTAACATTATGCTGAGTGTAGTAAACTGATGGATTTCAAAGTTCTTATTTCAAGTGTATTTATTGCAAGGAAACAGTGTAAACCAGTAATGAAAATAATTTCTTCACTGTTATTGTCTTACCAATTGTGTGTTTGTACAGAATTAATTGTTTGGCCATATTTACTGTGCCATTTCAGTATAAACTATTTCTTTGCTTTCTACCATCGGTAATACCTAAGATACCCTTAAGAAATGTGTTGCTAAAAGCAGTGTTTTCAGTTGATTATCATAAAGTTTGGTTCTTCTACTATTGAAACCAGTGAAGAAACTCTTCTGGCCTCAGTGGGAAAAGGATTTTCCAAAAGCAATGATGGATTATTTTGATGTGTAATATACATCACTGATGACATAGATTTAGTTTAATAGCATTTTGTCAGATGTTGAAAATGGACAAAGTTATGTTTTTTTTAACACAACATGTGAGAAGATGTTCTGTGGTGTTCTGGTTTTGGGTTGCACAACAAGTCGTTGCTTGCATATAGTAAAAGCAGGGGAAGGTACTCTAAGCTTTGGCTTGAGCAGAGAAGGTGTGGAGAGGCTGATAACCATATTCCTTTCCCAACTTCAGAGTGTTAGGATAGTTCTCTTTTAATCCCCATTTACTTCAAAGCAGATAGGTGCTGCATACAGCTGACATTCCTAAAAGAATGTCTGCTTGTTAGGCCTGGGAGACTGGATCATTGAATTCCATTCTGTTACACCTCAGCCATCCTGCTACATAAGAATTACTCATAAACTCTCCTTCAGATTAATTACATTGTCTGAAGTTACGGTCTAGAAATACTGACCTAGTAAATCAGGTAGTCACAGATTTGGTGACAACAACCTCCAGGACCTCTGGTACTTTCTTTAAAAACTATATAAAGTTTCTAAGCATTGTGTTTCCAGTGAAAGATTTTCCAAATAGATGAAGGGGTAAAGGTTAAAGTGAGTGGATGATAGGAAGTCGTTCACATGGAAATGAATTTCCACTGGTGTTGGTGACTTTAACAAGAGCAAGATTGCATCTTTTTAGGGGTGCTTATTTTATAGTAATAACTAACTGTGAAATATGTGCTTCAGTATCCTTTAGTATACAGTTCAATGTTGAAAATCACATTATGCTTTTTATCACAACATGCAGTGTGATGAGATGTTAAGGACACAAGGACATCAAAGATGAAAGAGAATTGTGTATGTGTAGCAGGTCAGTTTAATTAGCATTTACATGTAATTCCAAGACACTGAAGGCTGTGCAAGGAGTGTTTGTGTAGCTATTGATCACAGAAGCATATATCCTCCCTTTTTTCCTTCAGGGCCAAGGCTTTTCGTGGAAAAAAGGTCCATGGAGAATATGACATAAAGGTTGAACAGGTAACTAAATGACTTAACCTGAATGTTACTTTGATATTTGTGTATTTATACAAGTGCATGTATGTGTATAAATACATACCTCCCTGGAGGTGTTTAAAAGAAGTGTAGCTGTGCTACTTGGGGGCATGGTTTTGAGGTGAAGGTGGCAGTGCAGGATGTTGGTAACACAGGGTTGTGATGGGAAGCAGGGAAATGAATTCCTTGGTTTGCTTTGCTTGATTGTGTGGCTTTTGCTTTACCTATTAAGTTGTCTTTATCCCAACCTGTGAGTTTTCTCACTTTTGCCCTTCTGATCCTCTCCCTCATTCCACCAGCAGGAGTGAGCGAGGGGCAGTGTGGCGCTCAGTGGCCCGCTGGGGTTAAACCGTATCTATCCATCTTGGTGCTCAACATGGGCTCTTTTTAGAGGATTCTGACGATAATTTGCGCAACATTAAAAACATGTTGTATTCAGAAGTTGTTGCTTTGAGACTGTGAATGTTCCAGACACTCCATAACTACAGGTTGCATTTCTGTATCACTAATTCCTTCTCTTAAGAATATACATACTCTCCGGTTGCAGTGCTAGCATGCTCTTTTAAAAAAGCACTGGGTAAATATGGAGCTATAATTCAGGGTGCATTAGAGTTATGGCTGTTTTATTTCAGCTAGGTATCTGAAAAGGGAAGTGAATAAGTGTTTTTACTGCTTTTCGATCTTGAATTCTAGAAATAGATGCCACTATTAAGAAGCTTCAGTAGATGAAGTGAATTGTTTTGTCATTGGGATTTCAAAAAGTGAGGTAAATGGTCACTGAGTGGATCCAGCTTATCTAAATTCACTGTAATAGTACAGCATCTAGCTTTGCTCCATTCTTTACACCATTGAATATCTGCTGATGTTCTTGGCTGGGAAACATGGAAAGCTTTGCCAGGGATCTTCAAGAGTAGTGAGGGGGAGAGATGGGAAAAAGAAGACAAGCTATTTTGTCCCCAGATGCCATTCACACCTACATCAGACCCTGTGGCTGACATCACACACACTGGTTCTTTAGTATTGACAAAGGCTCTGTGTAAGCCTGGACTTTCCTTAATATAATCATTTGTAGGAGCAGAACCACCTTCACTCAGTAAGAGACTGAAAGTTTCTGTTACCTACTAATCACTTGGTAACATCCACACTATGACAATCATATACAAATACTTATTTACAACTACTTTACTGTTGTTCTGTGAATACCAGAGAGCGTTGTTTTAATTTTACAGCAACCTGTCTTAACATACAATATTTTGTATCATGTACTAAGCTTTTAAACTACAAAATCTATATTGTGAATCCCTATTTAATATGAGCTATTAACTGGGGAGATCAGTTGTCATTAAATAAATTTTTAAATGATTCTTTAATATTGTCAGCACTTACACAAATAATTCAATCTCTTACCATTTGTACTGGTTTTGCCAGAATCTTAGAACTGCCACTTGTGTTTTGAATGTTGTAAGGCTTATCCTAGAAAGTATTTAAGCATATTGGTTTTAATGGAGAGACCTCCATGCTTGAACACAAGCACATCCATAAGCTCTTGGGTTGGAACAGTGGTCAGAGTAGTCAGCACTTGCCTTAACTGAACACTAAATTCTGAAAGCCTGACACAGATTTACTTCAGAAGACTTTTAGTGATGCCATTTTTCAAGAGGAGACTAATGAGAATTCTGACACTCTCTGTTCTGTGTTAGTGTCCAGGATAGCAAAGACGCTTTTATTTATCCACTAGAAGACACTTGGCTGCATTTCAATTATTCTGCTGTGTAATGTTATTGTAAAGTGCCTTGAGAGTCTAAGCTGATGAAAGACTGTGGATAAATGAAAAACATCCTGTCCTTTCCTTTCAAATAACTCTAGATTCAGAGTATGGAAGTGATTCCCTTTAAATTCCACATTTCCAGTGTGAGAAGATAACTCTGAAGAAGTTCCTTACTTGCGAATTTTTTGAGTCAGTTATTCATTAGCACCAGATCCTTTAAAAAGGGGAAATGCACATCAAGGAAATAAAAAGGGTGAAGTATATGAAGAGACACAAAATGCTGTAAGAAAACGTTCTGTTTATCACATTAATGTTGCTTTTGTACTGTTTTCTTCAAAGCACTCAGTGTTTGTTGAGTCTGTATTTATCTCTTTGATAACCCCATACAAAGCAAAAATACAATCTTTACGCTTCCGTGCAACATGAATGAGTAGATACACCTGCTACCTCCCCACAGTCCTTTTCCATAAAGTCTTTTTTACTTTCTGCTTTCTATGTATTAGAACTTGTTCAAATGTGACATTTCAGATGCGGCAAATACCATTGGATTAATATCCTCTTGATGCTCATTATATTCCAGATGTATATTGTCAGCACTTCAGATACTAATACTTAAAAGAAGGGATTTAGGAAAATAAAAGTAAAATAAACCAGACTGACTAATGTGAATCTTCTTTTCATAGGCAGAATTTTCAGAGATCAACTTGATAGCCCATGCTGATGGCAATTATGCAGTAGATATCCAAGTATTTCGAAATGGCACTAAAGTTGTCAGGTAAGAAAAACTAAACCAAGTAACAGCAAAAGCATTGCATTGATTAAAGTGTGCATGTGAAAGGTACTGATGCTTTTCTGTATACGTGCAATAGGGACTCTGACTGATACAACACTCCTTGGTGACTGGCATGAAAAGTAGGAAATAGAGTATCTGATCAGCACAGTAAGTCCTGTTTGTGACAGGAAGGAAATCTGACTTTTTGATCACATCAAAGATAGATTTGACTGAGATAGGAATAAAGTCTGGTATTAAGAATACATGATGGGGAGTTGGGGTTATTGATTGGGCTTTATCTTTACTGCAGGATAACAACAATCTTGGTGATTTTGTACATCCCAGACTGTTTCAGATGAGCAGTTTTCATTTCCAACATTGAATATTTTCTGTTGAAACAGGCCAAGTCGTAGCACTTCTCTTAGGATAGTTACTGGAATATCGCCATCTGTTTGAAAGCTTTCAGTTTAAAACTCTGAGAATTTGGGACAATTACTCCTATTTTGGCCAGTGCAGTTAAGGATGAGTTAAGTGTATCAGTTGTTCAGCTGAGCAATTGCATTTAGAAGGGTAGATCAAGCCACTAACAGAAATCTGGTAGTTTACTTCTTGTGTTTCTCTTTAGGCAGGAGTCCAGGGAGCTGGACAGCATACAGCATGGCTTGTATCGTCCTGCTTTTGCACAACATCTGTCCAAATAAGAGATTAGGAAGTTTCTACTCATTCACGTAAACAAAAAAAGTAACCCCACAGAAAATAAGTTTACTTTAAGCTTTAAAACACACAAGTGCTTAATCCCTTGTGTGTTCTAAAAACACTGCAGCTGAATCCAACAACCACTTACGCCAAATCGACAAGATTATTTCTTTAGAAGTGTAAAAGATTTCGATTTTTTTTTTTTTTTTTTTTTTTTTTTTTAGGGGTTGTTTTTGTGTTGGTTTGTGTTTTCCTCCAGAGATAGAAGCTTTGGAGCCAGGAAATCTTGATCACTGCTCCTTAGTGGCTTTTCTGGAGACAGTTTTCCAAACAGAACAAAAATACTGAGGCCAAGTTAACATCAAAACATGCCAATACTTAAAGGGAGTTGGGAACCTCCAGAAAATAGCATCTACAAAGATGTATGTTTGTGGTTTATGAGAAAACTTGGTGAAACTGCTGCTTATGTTAAGAAATAAAAGAAATCCTGTGTTAGCAGAGGACTCTGATAATGAGATGACAAAGGATCTTATGCTTTTATCAGTTTTATAGGTAATCTAAAGTAATAGATCTTCCTGAGGTTGATAAATTTCACTCCAATCTATGTGAGAGACCTTCGTATGTGGACTTGCTGGAAGAAGGGGATGCAGACATGATGGGAGAGCAGTTCTCTGCTTCTGCAATAACTTATCTGAAGATACAGAATATTTTTTGAAACACAAATGGATTTATCATAATTGTTTTGTAGCTTCAGATAGGTGCTGGTCGTTATATTGCTTTAAGCCTGGTTGGTTTGTGAAGTTCGTTGCCTGAAGCTTGGAATGTGCTCCTTCTGTCACTAAGGAATGCAGTTACTGGTGGATATTACTATCCATGTTCAGTTGATACGTTTCATTGAAAACCAGCGTTAAATGTGGGTCAGACAATAGGATGTGTGTCCTGGTCCTTTGGTTCTGTCTGTCTCAACTGTCAGGAGAGATAGGAAAAACTGCTAGTTCTGCTGGTATCAAAGTTCATACTGAATACAGACTATGAGCTTATTACTAAAAAGGCATGGACACCTGACTGTTGAGATGAAAGTTCTTATGTGTTACTAATCTGAGGCCCACTGTGACCTCGTATCATAGATCTATGAGTAAAATATTAGTTAGCAAAAGCATAGCAATTTCAGTGACAGAGTTTTGCTTAGTTTTAGAGGAAAGGTATGTGAAACAGGCACCTGCTTGTTTCGTTTTTGTGAATGAAAGTCAATCCATGGAAGATGATACCTTCTGTTGCATAATGCTGAGATTTGGGATTTTACAAATGCTTAAGCCAGGATTAACATTTTTCTCATGACATTCTTCTGTACAGAGTCATTGTATCCAGCAGTAATCACACATCTAGAACAATTATGTAAACATATCGTATTCCTTTGAGGAGATTTTGCAAAACAAAATAAGTTCTTTGAGCGTTGTTGGGGCTTCTTATAAAGTATATTCCCTCAATTCCCCAATTGTTTCATTAAACTGGTATTTTAATGGACACTTCCTGTTCTATTGAAAAACACAGTGCTGGCTTTGAGATGATGTGTAGTTAGTCCCCTGCGTACTGCTTGAAATGATAGAGGTGATCTCTTTTTGCAGCGAGTAGTCTGCAGTTCTGATTAAGGCATCATTAGTCCTCTAAGTATTATACTCCTGCTGTGCTCCTCAGTTGAATTGCCTTGTTTCAAACACTTGGCACACCATCCTGAAACCTAGATGACAGATTCTAAGACCTAGGCTACAAACATGTTTTTGGGAACTTGTTTAAAGGGTACAGTTCTTTAGGAGTTGTGGTCCCTGGGCCACAGCACTGTTTTAATGACTCTTGACAGCAAATCTTTAGAATGTTGCTTTTGCCAAACCCTGCGTTACATTTGAAAGCTTGGTTAAGGCTCCAGCTAATATGCTTTGACTACTGCATTCAGGCTGGAATCTCAAAACTGCTAAGGCAATTTCAACATGAATTTTAATTGTTTTGGTTTGTTTTGTTTTACTAGAGTGAGATTTCGGAATGACTTTGTAATCTTTGGAATTTTGCACTCCAGCATACAGCTTATATTTAATCAGGGCATGTAAATAATTACACTGATTTACCACACTAATTTAATTTACCCTGCAGTTATGCCTCTTTCAGGAGGTCAACAGCTTCAAGTTACTCAGTGTTTTTCCACCAGCAGAGAGTCTTTCAACAGGCACTGGTGGCTTTTTCAGTAACTAAATGTCAGGGTTTGGGTAAGGTGAAGGTGGTGTCAGATTGTTCTCAATGGTGCATGTTGAAAGGACAATAAGCCAGGGAGATTGCAGCAGGGGAAATCCTAATTAGATACAAGAGAGAAAAAGGAACTGCACAAAAAAGTTCAGTTTTAAGTTCAGAAATTCATTTTGACAAGTGTATAGAGCAGAATTTGAATTGTGATTATCTCCAATGCCTTTGGGAAGCAGTGGAGTTGCTCCACCTCTTACTGTCTTTTAAACAGTCTGACAATAGTTGTGAAAACAATTATTCCCAAGAAGCTGAAGTTTCTGGCAGAGACATTTGCCTGCTTTGGTTTTGATTGCCATTGCTCGGGAACCAGTGTACATAAACTAAGTACATAATTCAGAGTTTGTATCTGTGATTTATCTTTCAGTGAGAAGACAACCTGGAAAGCTGTCTTCTCTGAATGGAGTCACATTATTGACTGGATGCTGATGTTTTCTGAACAGTGGTTAAGAAATGATGCAGTACAGATTTTCATAAAGCCATAGCAACTCTCCATCTTTTAGCATTTACCTTTGTTTTGAGTGTTCTTTTAGTACTTCTCTATCCACCAGCTCAATGGGTCCCTCAGCTAGACATTTTTCCCTTTTAAGATTTGGCTGTTGAAGGAAAAAACCATTTGATCACTGACCATTAGCAATGTATCTTTTTCCTGCTAGGTCCTTCAGGCCTGATTTTGTCCTGGTTCGACAGCATTCATTCAGCATGGCAGAAAATGAAGACTTCCGTAACCTGATCATCGGGATGCAGTACGCTGGCATCCCCAGCGTCAACTCCCTGGAGTCCATCTACAACTTCTGTGACAAGCCATGGGTGGTAAGTCACGCACTGGAAAGTTCTCCTGGTGCAAAAGCAGTTGGTGACTTTTTCTTTGCTTGTTTAGGTCCTTTTCGTGAACGCTGAATTAACAAACTGCAAAGGTACTTAGCAGAGCAGCGTAGGCAGTGTGGAGACAGAGAGTAAAAGTGCTTGTAGTACAAATAGTGAACTAAGTGAGGAAGCTAACGGCAGGCCTGCCCACTGCTAGCATACGTCCTAAAGTGAGGATAGAGTGTTTATTCACAATTTGGGAAAAGCAAGCTGAGAATATTTGTCATATTTGTGGTTTTGAACAGAATTCAAACAGACTTTGGCCGGTGTTTTCCGCATGCCTGTGAAACGTTTTGGGCTATGCCTTAGCAAGGAAATCTGGAGCTATTAGTTTCCTCATTTAAAAGCTCTTTTCATAATCTTGTATATATGGGGTTAGGAGTTAGTCTTTTCCATTACACCTAGAGTAATGAGAACACTGGAGATTTTCTTGTATTTATCAGTTTTACTGTAGAAGCCAATTCAGTTTTTCATTACATGCTTTGTAATGATGGAGGTAGAATTCAGTCATCTTCTTGCTTCAGAGAGAGCTAAAGATTAGTAGCAACAAGGTAAAATGTAGTGCTGTGAAAGATGATGATCAATAGTGCAGTCACTGTTCTGTAATACACATATTCAGTTGTTCAAGAGCTAATGAAACTTCCAAGAATACCACTTGTTACAAAGGGCCAAATCTTCATCATTTTTTCCTCTGTTGTTAGGGTGAGAAAAGAACACGACGACAGTTGTCAGTACTTTTCACACCAAAGGAAAGTTTTACTGTAATGCTTCTTAATTGCCTTGAAGACGTTTGCTTTTTCACACTTATTATTAAAATCCCTCCAAAAAATTGTCAGCAGATTTTAACATATATTTCTTGCAGCTGATTTTATTATATGTTTATGTTGCAGTAAACTACAGTGGGGCATAAATATTTGATTGAATGTTTATAACTTTTCAGAATGCATATTGTACATTGCTGAATCCATGATTTTAATACATCACATTTTGTGTGCTGTGGGGCATTCCCTATTCCTTTGACTCATTGTGTACAGTAAAGCTGGGTGGTGGAGCAGTAACAGTAACATTGATATGCAATAATGGTGCAGTAAAAAGAAAATTGATAATTCCTTGTTGTAATATTCCTGTGGTGGCATTAGAGTCATGACTGTTCTTCCACCAGACTGATAAAGAGAGCTCTTTCTTACCACTGGTCTTGTTGCACATAAAATTTCTGTGTTGATTTTTCGCTCTTCTAACTGGGAATAAGTGGAAATTTTACTATAACAAGTGGAAGACCCAGCAAAAGCAAATATAAGTTTACGTGTGTGAAAGAATTAATTCATGCTCCATATCTTTTTTTGTTCCATATAATACACCTCACAAACAAATAATGAAGTATTATGCTTATAAGGTCTTACTTGAATTTAGAATTGTAGTAATTTAAAAATAGTCTTAAATTAGGGTAGAGCTTTTCTAAAGGTGTGAGGGTGCTGAGGCGCTGGCACAGGGTGCCCAGAGAAGCTGTGGCTGCCCCATCCCTGGCAGTGTTCAAGGCCAGGTTGGACACAGGGGCTTGGAGCAACCTGCTCTAGGGGAAGGTGTCCCTGCTCATGGCAGGGGGTTGGAGCTGGATGAGCTTTAAGGTCCCTCCACCCCAAACCATTCCATGACACCACAGTTTATGATGAAATGGCCACCTTCTGAATTGTCAGGAGAATCTGTATCTTTGCTTTTTGCGAAAGTGCTCATTTTGGCTGAAATGTCTGTAGTTTGTCTCCGCCAAGTGAAATGCAAAAAATTTCAAGATTAAGATACAAGTGAAATGCAAATATTTTTCAGCTGATCTTGTTTTATTTGAACATAGAGAAGAATGATTTTTTTTTTTCCCCTTTGAGATTTCCTACCTTGCACTTCTACCTCTGACAGCCAGAATGTGTTTTCTTTGAAATACTCAAAATTTGCACAGTGTCAACAAGAGTCCATTTCATCTCTTTCAGGTTTTCCTCTCAGAAATAACTGTTCTAGAGAAATGGTAGCGTCAGACATGTGACATGCCTTAAACTAGCTGCTTTCATCTTTTTTTCTGTAGTTCCCTGAAGTTGTTTCATTACAGTGTGTAACAGAGCAGGGCTGGAGCCTACACCCTACCCTGCTAGTCCATGGACAGTGAGGCTGAGCAGGTAACACTCCTGCTGTGACCATGGTTGTTCTTTGCTCCATCACTGGCCTCAGTTCTGGGTTTTAACTACCTGTGACCATAAGATAAGTCTGTAAACATGAGATTGGTTCCCATTCTGAATATGTGATGGTGCTGGACCTCAGCTGGATCCTACTTAGGAGCGTGGACTTTTGAGCACAAAAAGAGTTTCTGTACAAACACGAGGGGATTTGTTTGGGCGTTTAACATGGAATATCCTGACTTCTGTTCTTTGTGGTAGTGGGAGATGTAGAGACAGCCATGCTCATCCCAGAGCCTCATGAAATCTTCATTGCTAAGCATTGCAAGACATCCTGCAAACCCGTTTCAACCCATGCCAGAAGAAATACTCTGAGGGTAGAAATCTGTTGATCCTTTGATTCAGCTAATGCCATGAACATTCAACTAATGCAGCAGGACCCAGCAACTGTTGGATTTGCTAATGTTATCTTTTAGCTTGCTCGATTACACCAAACTCATACATGCTACCCTGCCTCTGTGCAATCCCTGCTGCAAACTGTGGTCTAGTTTTGGATGCCTTGGGGTGCTCTTCTCAATCTGTTGCTGCATGGAAGCAGTAAGCGTAAAAACTACTGATGCCCATACTGTGTTCCTAGTTGTACTTCAGGCCAGTGGCTCAAGGAGTGTTCCCCACTGCTAAAATGACACCTATTTAGGCTGAACTGATATGTACTTACTTAAACTGTAACTAGAAAAAAACCTAGCAGAATTATTCTGCAAGTTCCTTGATCAGAAATCTGCTCAACATTTACAGCACTGATTAAAGGAATTGAATCACCTGCCAGGCTCATCTGTTACATACAGAACTGATTTGCTGAAACCGCGATTGTATGTTTGCAGTAAAGACCTCTCTTATTTAAATTTCTGTCTTTTTCATCATAGCTTAAATAGTAGAATACGCTCCAATTCCGGTTGCAATTTACATTATTTGTTGTCTCAACATTCATTTCAAAAGAAAAGTAGGTTCTACTCCATACACATCTGTATCTTTTCATAAAGTTCAGCTTACTGTCAGGTTGTCAGGGAGTGTGTTCAGTAGCCCTGAGTGTCCCTGTCAGGTGTGCAAGCACGTGCTTGGACTTGCCATTGATCAGCCCCCTTTCTTCACTGCATGTAAAGCATGCCTTTCTGATAATCCCTTGCTTAACGTGGATGACCTGATAGTTGTATCAAAGCTACTTCTATAAAAATTACAAGTTCAAAAGCCTTATGAAAAATCAGGAAGCAGAACTCTAGATGAAGTCATGAGTAACAATCTGTATTAATTCATGAGAAATGCATTGACTTTCCTGCAGGTAAAATTTGAGTGGCAGAAGTGAATTGCAATTTCTATAACAGCAGAAAAAAAATACCCAGGGTGTCCAATGGAATGGGCCTTTAAGGGATGAAGAATGATTGAATTAGTCATGGGCAATTGCTCTTACTTACATCAGGGTAAAATCGGGAGTAGTATAGAATTGCAAGGAGGGGAAGTCAGGAAAGAGTAAAATGAGAGTTAGAATCCAACATATAAGCTCTTTATTTTTTAAGTTACTCTTGTTCAGAGTATCAGGTCTTTGCTTTTCTTTAGAACACACAGCTCTGGATGCACAGCATCTCTTCTCAACCCTGAGGGCAGATTCACACTGTGTTAGAAGCTGAAGCACCTGCCCTTAGTTTTTCAGCAGAACTCTTGCTGTACTGTGCCTGCAGGCAAGTGTGGGCTTCTAGGCCTTTGCCAATAAACAATTTGTATTTGATCTGAGGAATTTTATTGAAAGGTGGAACATTGCCAG
Organism: Nestor notabilis; assembly: GCF_000696875.1. Taxonomy (NCBI): domain Eukaryota; kingdom Metazoa; phylum Chordata; class Aves; order Psittaciformes; family Psittacidae; genus Nestor; species Nestor notabilis. Next base: position 35,855 of record NW_009929622.1, on the reverse strand, counting down.
GAACACACTAAACATTTCTGAGAACAAGTCTTAAAGCTTGTATTTTCCAGTGTCGGGACATACCCAGTTCCTTCGAATGCATGTCAAAAGTTCAAAGCACTGAATAACCCTTTGAAAAGTTGGGATGCCAGCAACCCTGGCAAAAAAAATACTGAAATGAGTGTGTTGGTGAGATGTTTGCTGGCTGAAATATGTTAATGTTTGAGATTAGTACCCTACTCCTGTTATTTCAATTCTCTGATAATGCTTACCACCTACTTTGTGGAAAAAATCGTGATCCTGGCTTGTGAGAAGAGTTTCACTTACACACTAGTAAGAATGTCAGAAAGCTACTTACCTTGGGGGGAAGCATGACTTTTGTAAAGAAAGACTAAGTTCTTTATTAGCGAGTGCATGCAGAGCTGGGGACTAACGGTTTTAAGGCTCATGCCTTCTCTTACCATGTTGGAACTTTTCATTGCACTGTCGTGTTGCAAAGTGATAGTCTTGTGCATGATTTATCCCTTTCAAATGAGCCAAGAATGTTCCCTAGTTTAATTTATAGTTACAGCAAGTTAAGGTGAGGAAAAAATGTATACTTTCCTTGTTGGATTTGTGACTCATAATTCGACTCATGTCTAAAATGGTCTGTAGAACCTATTGTAAAAGCAATTATGAAAGTTTTATAATAGTAAAAAGAAAAAACTGTAATTAATTACCCAAAGTTATGACTCGTTATTATTTAAAGTTACAATCTAGATACTTTATCTCTGTTTTCCTTTAGAAAAAGTAATTCAAGAAATAAATGAGAGATTCCTTAACTGAAGCTTCTAAGATTGATGTAAACTTTCCTACAGTAAATGATGTAAGTAAGCAAAGTAATTGCAGAGGCCAGAAGTAGCTGGAAAATGTGATAAGGACAGTGCTTGCAGCAATGGGTGAAATCCCAGCTTATTATTCAGACTGAGAAAATATAAAAAAAAAAATCCATGATTTTCCAGTATATTGGGTTGTATTTTTAAAGCTTTTCTCCTGCCCTGCACACATCCTTTTGTGTGCTTCCTAGTAAGACTTCTGTGGAATTAGCATGCTTAAGTCTTTACATCAGTTGAACCCTGCTCTTGATTTTAGCTTCAGTTGCAGGTCTTGGAATACCACAGGTTATTAGCTCTTCACCCACACTGTGTACAGCACTGCTAGTAAGTGGAATTGTGGTGAGGTAGAGTTAATTGGAGTATACTAAAGATGCAGCCTCTTACTTAGCAGTGACTACACAGTTCAAAGTTCATGACTGCTATAGGTAGAACACTATTTCACTTAAACCTGGACTGTGAAGTAGTAATTACACACAATAGGATCTGGATTGCTATTTTATGTATCTATACTATAGATAGTGATAAGCATTTCAACACTGCAGAGATCACAGAATTGCTCTAATTTGTAGCCCAAGTGTGTATGACTGAGGAGAGAGAAAATTCTCATAAACGCCATTCTACTGGATTCCATCCAGTTCTATGATAGCAGCTTTACCTAGCAGCATCTGCAGCTGGCTGCAAATCTGTTCTCTTATTAGTGTGCCTTGGGAGGCTACAGAGCAGTGGCTGGTTTAGAAGGCTTCAAGGATCTGCTGAGACACTAATTACACATTTGCTCTGGTGAAGGTGATGGCACAATCTACAGCATAATAATGGGTCTACAAAAAACATTTGTGAGTAGTGACCTCAATTAGCTGCTGCCATACTTGTGGAAGAGTCTGTATTTAGCTTGAAATACTGGCTTGATGTAATCAAGGAGGGGATGTAGACAGCCCAGGGTGGCGTGTCAAGTACTGCATGGCTGCAACAGCTGGGGAAGGGACGTCTGTCACTGCATGGATGGAAAGCTGGGTGCAGAGCGGGCTTGGCCTCATGGGATGTAAACTCTGTTGGTCTAATGACAAACTGATACGTTACTTCAGTAATGTGGGAAATAAAGGGAAAAAACTAGGAGCTGTTTTCTGGTCAAAAGCTGACAGAGTGGAAATGAGACCCAGAAAATAGAAATACCTGTATGAATGCAGACACAGCTGAAAGATCCTGATGTTTTTCACTTAGAGCGCCAGATGTGAACCCATCTTGTACTGAAACATCTTCAAAAGCTTACCCGGACTTTGCTTTATCATAGGAATTTATTGTTATTAAGGGGTTTAAGTGTAAGAGAAGTGCCATAGAACATATGCCAAAATTTGTTTCCTTTGTTATGCCAAAATTTGTTAAGCATATCTGCAGTCATTCTGAGGGAAGGCTGGTCATGGCTTTTCCCTGTGTTAAACTTGGTAGTGCTGGAGATGTCGCAGTTCTGTTTGTTTCTCTACGCTTTGGGAGAGGACAGCCAAATCCTTTTTTGCAAATTTGTTGACATTTTCCTCTTTCGCTCCTTTTGCCAAGCTTACATCATCCTGTGCCTTCGTGTGTTGTAGTTTGCTCTGTGTTTCTTTTGCAGCTGATTTTCCATTTACCTATCTTCATCTTCCTACTCTTACTGAACACTTCATTTCTCTGCTCTTACCTTGCTTGCTTTCTGCTTTAACTGCAGTGTCTTGCTTTCTGACTGTATTGAGTACTCTCCCCCACCTTGTTTTCTCTTCCTTCATGCGTTGCTGTTAGAAATTGCAGTGTTGTGCTTTTTCCCCTTCAAGCTATACTTAATAATCTTGAGCAACAGACTGGGGCACTGGCAGAGAACTTGTGGGCACTCTGCAGGGAGGAGTGCGTGAAAGAAATGAGCTCTGTTCATTCCAGCTTCCTGTTGACACAAATTATTGAAGCTATGCTAATAGGCAGACACAGCCACACAGACAAGTTTCAATATTGTGTCAAAGTATCTTCTGGAGAATGAATAACAAATGAAATTAACGCGTGCAAGAAGAGAAGTCTTTGGAAAACCTATTTACTGTAAATCTATGAGACATCTCAATGCTATTCCACGCTTCTTTGAGAAAGATACTAGAAATTTTTATTGCACCATAAGAAAATTCTGTGCTCGTTACCAAAACTAAGATTAGTACAATAATGTTGAAAAACGGGGTAGAATTTGGCTGATTATTCATTTTTCTATATGCCAGAGGAGATCTTCTTGAAGGTCAAGGCTAAAGAAGGCATACCTGCAGTCTGGCTTCAACTAGATATGGAAGACATTTAGAGACTTTCAGATTTAATGTCTGTTAGCATCAGGAATGTTAGAAATGTTAAGAGCTGTATGTTAGCCAGTGGCTATAGTACTATGTATTTCATTAAATGTAACCTAGAACCATCACTGAACTTCCTTGTGGTTTCAACCCTTCTTGTAAGATTGCGCCTCTTCATAGAGCCATATTTAGTTTACTCTGTTCTTAAAACAGAAAGGGAATATTACAGACTTGCTTAATGATTCTGTGTATGTAAACTCACTTGAAATGCCTTGAAAAAAAGAGACCCTTAAATAATAAATATACCTCAGTGTGATGTTTTGTTTTTTCTGTTCCATACAAGTAATTCTTACAGCTCTATGTTCATCAGTCTTGAACTATATATATATATATAGTTTTTGCTTTGACCAGTATTTACTGCTATGAGGCTAATTTAATGCAAAAGTCAACTCAGATTTTTGTATTGCCTTCTTGAATGTTATGCGAGGTTGTTGCCACATTGCCCTGGACTAAAGAGCAGCACTGGGAGCTCTTGACATCTCTTACAGACTTTCGGTACACTGAATGTTCTAGTGGCAGAAAATTGAAACAGACTTTAACCATTTCTTAGCTCCTTCTGAAAGAAACTATTTAAATAAAGGCTGTAAGGCTAATCTGAAAACCAGGAGTATAAAACTGTCATTCATTTCCTTTGTGTTATCTGCTGGTTCTGCTACAGAATTGAAATTCAAAACACTATTGTCTTGCTGAAATGAGGGAAGGATCTCAGGACAGGAAAGTCCATGTATGTTAGAAGCCTTGTTTGATTGAGTTTGAATTGTGGGAACAAAGTTGCAGATGCACATGATTGCATCTATGTACAATTTAAGACAAAGAAAAAAGATGTATTTTCACCATATGTTTAGCTTTAAAATTGGCTTTACTTCTTACTTCAATGGTTAAATACATAAATAATGCTTTTTTTCCTGAAGATAACTTTGTACATACACATCTGAATACCTGCACAAAAGGTAATGAACTACAAGACTCCTTAACAATGAATATGGGAGGAGTACATCTGCAAAAACACAGTTTGCACTAAAAGGTAGATTTCTTCCTCTACCGTGAAGTTTCATTGAATTAAGTATTTTTATAACCTTATTTCAACTGGAAAGTCTCAGGATGTTACTATCTCTAAAAAAAGGATCCCATAAAGCAATAAAATCTCTTTCTGTTGTGGTGAGCCCCAAACCCTTTTGAGAAGTGTTTATGTGCTTGCCTAAGTACCATTAAAATAACCAGGTGCAGAAATGTTTCCTTGAGTGAGACACTGAACTCCATGTTCCCATCATAATGGAATAAGCTGCACACTCTCATTGCTGCCAAGTGCACCCAAGAAGGAGCCCCTGTAGCTTTTATTTCAATGACTCAGTTCCATAAACTGATTTTTTTCCCCTCTGTAACTTTTCATTCTGAAATAAAAAGTTCCAGAAGGCCTCTTGATCTAGGCCTCACAGTACTTTTGCAAATTCTTTTGGAACAAACGTTGTCTTGCCTGTTTTCTACCTTTTATGCTCATCAGCTACTTTTCCTTCTTTCTAATCCACATATCTTCTGTAAATCTCAGTTGCTTCACTGTTTATGCATTTTGTCACTGCCTCTTTCATTAGCCAAGGTGTTTCTCATTGCCAGATGCCTTGCTACCCAACGTTGCAAGCCAGGATGGAATGTTTTTGTGTCTCTGACTGTGATCCTCTTCTAGTTCTCTGTTGGTTTTGATTATTATTTTTTTTTTTTTTTAAATACAGCTTTTCTAACTGTTGTATTAAACTGTTTTTCCCCCTCTCATGGGTGCACTCTGGTAATCTGTAAGCAAGAGCTCTGCATGAGGTTCTTCCAAGGGCATGAGGTTTTTATTTAAAGCTTTCTTTTTTGCATCCTGTAGCAATTCTTAATGGTTTGTATATCACAGCAGATGTAATTCTGATGTGAAAATATTCCAGTGGTTAATTACAGCACTGATTACTAATTGGAGAGATGTGTCTCTTAGGGGCAGCACAGGCTGCACCACGCGTGCTGCAAGGGAGGTGCAGGAGTCAAACAAATGCCTTTGGAAATCCTGGGTAACATGGAGCAGGCAGCCTGAATAGTTCTGGGAAAGGTCAGCACAACCCACACAGGCTGAGTAGCCCTGTCTCGGTAGATGCAGACAAGCACCCCAGAGGGTAAGGAGGGAGCTGGACGTAAAGAAGGCGTGGAAATATCAACTGCAGTCGGGGGTGAAAGGAAGAGATGCTGCTAGTCCCAGAGTGATGGGTCAAGCAGCAGGATTTAACTAAAAGATGCGGTTGGGGAGAGCAGCTCAACTTGGAGAGGCAGAGATCCTCACCCTGTTCTCATGGGCGACTGGGCTGCATGAGGGTTAGGGATCAACTCATCTATGAATTATGATACAGGGTCCATATAAGTTATCTTTCCACTCACAGTCCAACTGTGTTGCCTTTGGCTTTGCATCGTAATGATGCAAATGGAAAACTACTGGAGGAACATCAAGTTCTTTTGTCAGTTCCCATCTTTTCTGGATTCTGTTAATGTGCCCAAACTGATTTGTAGACAGTTTCATTACTCAGTCAAACTTCACACTGACTTTGAAAATTTGAATGCTTTCATTAAGTTGTCCATCAACTCCTGCTGACAGAAAGTGGTACATAAGCTACAGTCAGCAGTCTGTTCCCCTTGATTCTTGTATTGGGTATCAAATAGCAAATCAAATGTGTATGTACTCAGCCTTCTGGGAAAGTATTTAATGTTTACTAAAGCATAGTAGAAGAAATGTAGGCCAGCGGCAACAAAGCAGTGCATGAATAGCATAAGAAGAGTAGCCCAGATGCTGCCCAGGTACAGTCATTTAAAAGGAAAAATAAAATAAATAGAAAACCCCACAAAGAGAAACACACAAACTGTGTTTAAAACACAGGCGTGGTGAAAAGTCTTGGTGAAATTGGCTCCCACAGAGGACATGTGTCCAATGGAACCTCCTGGCCCCTTGCGCACAACTGCTGAATTTCTTCTCCCTCGGAAGGGTCTACAGTGTTTGTCTGTTGGCAACCGAGGCTGAAAGAGAAAATGCAATTGCTGAGGCCCCCATTTACTGTGGTATGCAGTTCACAGAGGAATACTAGGAACCTCTACAGCATTTCCATGGGAAGCTGTCTTTCATCAATTCTTAGTCTTACAAAGGAGTGATTTCAATATACAGGAGGATGAAACTTTGACTCTGTCAAACATTGGAGCAGCATAACAACCCAATCTTTAAACTGGTTTGCATCACCTGCTTTGAAGTGACACATGTTCAAAGCAAGCTGGCAGCAGTACTGAATATGGAGCTCATATTAGAAACTTAGAAATCTTATTTAATAGTTTCAGCCACAATCACTGGTACACATTCAATACATTTGGTAAAAGGCAGATTTATATACAGAAATCCAGAAGTAAACTGGTATTGCATGGAATGTCTTCACTCCTTAGATGTGCCTACACCTTAAAGCAGTCAAAGGTAAGTTAAATCTCAGCTAAAAGTGCTATTTTTTTAATGGCAAAGGGATTCAAAAAGTGTTCACCCATCAAAGTTTTCCAGTTTCTTCAGTCCTACAGAGTGCCAGCTTCTCTGCTGTGGTGAACCAGAGTATCCAGAGAATTTTATGATCATTATAGTTCTTGCTATGGAGTGTTAGATGGCCAGTTGGAGTTCTTCCGCTGCCAGTAGAAGCAAGCCTTAACTTGTAAAGAGAACAGGTAATGAATACTCACAACAAAGGGAAATCTCAGACACAAAAGGTTACACAGCTCAGTGGTACTTCCCTCATAGTAAACAACTGCAGGCAAAGGTGAAGTGTAGTTCATTCCATGAAACTCTTACTTGACATACTAGGAAATTCCCCACGGGAGTGGTCAATGATACATGTTCTTCACTGTGGCAAGAGAGATGAGAAGCTTGCTGGAATTAAAGGTGACACAAAGCACCATCTGGAGTGATTAAATCTCATATCTAGTTATCTTTGAGGACAATGCTTGTGCAGTTTGTTCAGGAAAAACTCTGAGCAGTTTGGGGATGACATGCATGTAATTGCACACAATTTAACTCATCTGAAGTGATAAGCAAAGTCATTATTCAGATCTTTATGAAGTTAGCAAAGTGATTTCTGCAACTGTGTGCTGTTCGGTTGCAGTGCAGTCTATGCAGTCACATCTATAGAGTTCCATTCTTTGTGTGATGAAACCCTATAAAGCTTTTATATGAAATCAAAAGGAATAAGTGTCTTTTGTACTAAGTATTTCTTCTTATCTGTATCATATGTTGTTGGAGAGGAGAAAAAATACAGCTGGAATCCTCCTGTTCTTTGATGCAGGAGCAGTCCATAGGCCTAGACGTGAAAGCTTTTAATGCCTAGTAGAACAGAGAAGAGCTGACATTCCAAAGAATGTTACAAAGTCCCACTATTTTCCTTTAAAAAAAGCCTATCTGAAAACCATAAATATATGTGTCTTAAGAATATCTCCCTTCAAGCTGAAAATAAGATGCAAAATTTGGAACTGAGAAGTGAATTCAGCAAGTGAAAATAAGGGTTAAAAGAGCTTTTTTCCATGTTGTTTTTTCTTAAGATGTTGAAAAGAT
>NW_009929622.1:0-28045 GCF_000696875.1 Nestor notabilis | reverse complement strand
TAAGCCCTATGAGTTTCTGTTTGTTAGATAATTGTTAAATCTCCCAACTGTTTGGTTATCCATATGGAATATTTAAATACAGAGTGGCTCTATCAGTGTTCTCTATTTCATGAACATCTCACATCTGAAAACATTCACCATTGGATTAAATAATAATGGAGTAGTTTATACTGTAAAAAGATTATGCTTTTGCACAGGGAAGAATTTTATAAATTCTAATGAAGTGTAGTCAAGGCAAAGCATTAATATGGTCTGGTTTGGTTTCTTTATTATTTAAAAGTCTATAAAATATCTAATTGATTTTGTTAGTGTAGTTTCCAGCAGGCGTCTAAACCCTCTTTGGATAGAAAAGCAGACAAACTGCCATTCTTTACTCAGCCTGTTTGTAAGCACTGTGCAGCTTCTAATCTGTCCAGGTACAGCAGGATTTCCGGAAGTGGTCTGCTTGGATGAAATCAAATTGCCTTTTCTGCGGGGAGAAAAGTTTGACAAGAGAATCCTAAAACTGTAGCTGCAGAGGTGAAGCAGTGTCCCAGCAGGGACAAAGGATAACCCTTGCTGTGTTATTTCTCTTCTCTGCCTCAGGAAATTTAAACCTACTTTTCCTCCATGCTCTTTAATAGCTTATTTACTAAGCAGGAGTGTGCTTCAGTATGATACGCATGTACTCTCTGTGGATGGATGATATGGTTTTATTTTAAGGAAGCAAACATTTGCTAGTATTAATCTGAATTATCTTGGCTCTCTTGCCTCTCAAGTGAGTACCACAAGACCTATAAGTAGTGTCAGTTTCTTTTGGTTGCTTTCAGTGAAACTGGATAAGAAAATAAGAAAAGAATCCCAGGAAATGCAATCATTTTGGGATTTGGGGTTTTTTTGGTGTTTTTACTTTAAGACAAATAGAGTTATTTTAGCATAACAATTGTTTGGCAAAAATCATGTATTCAGTGGACACTGTTTGCATATGAAATTTTGAATTTGAATCTTGGAAAAGAACAGAAATAAACAGTAAGTTGTCAGGATTCCTATTCACAAACTACCTTATTTTGGTAGCTGTGATAATATTTCCTTTGCTTGGGGTTAGTTTTGTACAGCATACTATCCCGGTAGAATTTCTAAGGCTTTGGTGAAAACTACTCACCGTTAAGGTATTTTCCACTGAACTTCAAAATCTAAATATGTGTTTTACTAACCCCGAGTAACCACCACGAAATTAAACTCTCTGTGCCAGCTGGAAATGCGATGCAAAGCTTTCATCATTCTTTTCCCTTTAGACAGTTTTTACTCTCCCTGCACCCTCAATTGCATTAGCAGAGTAGGTATGTTATCTAACTGACTGCATTACAGACAGAGTTCCATTGTTGTTTGCCTTTTGCCTGTTTGTAACCAGCAAACCCCACTATTCACACTGTTGTGCTAAGTTGTTTATGTCTCATATTGGCATCATGACAATGGAACACATCACAAGCATGTACAAGCCAGAGCTTTGGAGGCTTGAAACAATAGTGGTCTTCTGACTGCCAAAGTCGTCTTTGCTCCCTAGAAACCTCGCTTGCCAAGCCGGGATCTCAAGAGTGATTTGGTTTTTGAACTGTTACAACAGGAGAGTTGATCTGTTCACTGAAGAGAAAGAACAGCCCCGAAATACATTTCTATTTAATAAAGAACATTTTGTCTTGTGCTTAAATGCTGTTTTGCTTTCTGCATTAGGCTATGACAGTCCAGCATATAGGTAGCCTGGATATGTTGGAGAAGAAAGACTGAAAGAAAACATTAATAGAAATGGCAGTAACATGTTGCTGTTTAAATTACCAGCATCTTTGCTGATTGTGGAATAGCTGTGGCTAGAGCCTAGGAAATCAAACCTCTGGTTTGTTCTTCACCTGACTTGTTCCGTATGGCACAGCTACTGCTTTTCCCTTTGCAAAAAGGCGTTTTAGTGTCCATGAAGTACGAAATACGACCAGTTGTGTCTGATCTTTAGATTAAAATGGTAGAAAAGGCAAAATTATAATGATTTAATTACAAAATCAGTTTAAAACATACAGAGGAGGTATCTGAAAAGCAGTATTCCAGTGTATTTCATTTTCTGCACATGTGAAGGCTTAACTCTTAGAGGTTTTTTCTTTGTTGAGCTGTATATGAAGCTTGAAGGGTTTAAAAAGGTGGGCATGTGAGAGGAGGAGAAAGCAAGTGTAGAATGTCTGTGTGCATTTGCTAGTTTTATAAAACACAGAAGACAAGAAGCAAAATGACAGTATGTCGTGGTTTCAGATGAGATCATTTTGATGAGTATGAGATCATTTTGGTAGATTGTGGTATCTTTTCTAAGCTTTCTGTTTTGTTTTGCTTTATTCTACAGTTTGCCCAGCTGGTGTCTGTCTACAAAACTTTGGGTCCAGAGAAGTTCCCTTTAATCGAGCAAACCTTCTATCCAAATCACAAGGAAATGGTATGTGCAGCCACCAATACTAAATGTGCTTACTTTCTTTGTAGAACAGGAACTGTAAACACACAATTCATTTTCCCCACTTACTGTCTATTTTAAAAGCCATTTGAGAAGCTTTCGGAGGGGTGAGACTGGGTGACCACTAGAAAGCATTGTGATGGTTAACTGGAAGATTTTCAGATGTGAAGGTAGTAGTTTTCCAGTTTACAAACTTCAGATCTGAAAGAGCTTAACTACTTATAAAGACACTGAAGAACTATTAATGTACAAGAGTTACTTTTATGGTTTGTTTTCAACCTAGTCCTTCATTATATGTCCAAAGTCTTTATCTTTGTAGATGATACACAGGGCTGTGTGCCTGACAGTGTAAAACCTTGAACTCATCTGAAATCAGGGTGGTTATGATCTGTGATCTTCATGTACCTGAGCTCACATTGATTTCCAGTCCTTCACAGACATAAGTGCATTCATAAAAATCACACTTAGGACCTTTACTCATGACCTGGCTTATGCTGCAGACATTTTGTCTTTTCTTATGGTTTCTGAGGAGAAATTCTTTCCTGAGTATGTTTTTCTAGAGGAAATACTTTCAGCACTGAGAGAAACTGGAGGGAGGTTATTTGCTGATTGAATAGACTAGGAGAGAAGCATCAATTATTTTTAGACTATAATCCATTCAGCATATGTCACACAGCTGTGACTCAAGTACCAGTGCAAGGTCGTGACAAATATGCTAGTTAGCTGTTTATGTAAGGTCCTCAAGCTGTAATTGCTGTGTGTCTGCCTTGAGAATCTGGCTAGCACTTCGTTATCATAGGTGACATCTAAGATAAGCCTCGGTGACAGCAGCTGACTAAGATTTCTTCTGAAGTCTCCTTCCTCCCACGACTGTCTCATCTTTTGGTGGTAAACACAGTATGGTGCAGTTCCTCTGTGTTTTTTGATGTATTGCAAGAGTGTTGGGATGGCTCTTCATACTGCTTTCCCAGTTCTCTCTGGTTTCTTTGGACTGTTGGCTCACAGATGTTTCCACTTGTCACATGCGACACTTCTGCAAAGAGCTTTCACCACAGTGGTGTACTCAGTAAATTTGCTACACAGGAGTTTTGTAGAGCCAAGTAAGAATGGTGCTGATGTGGAGCAGCAGATCTGTATGTTGTCCCAGACATCACCTCACAATGGAAGGGGTTTTTGTTGATGGGTTTGTCATGAAAATACACAGCTTTATAAAATTTGTTTGGTTTGGGGTTTTTTTTATGCAAAAGGAGTGTTTTATGCCTTAGGGCTTTATTCATAACAGGTGGAGAAGCAGAACCACATCTCATATTTTGAAAGATGCTTTTTAAAATGGTAATAAGTTTTATACCTCTCTATTTTCCTAAGAATGCCTAAGGTTAAAGCTGGTTTATCATTTCCTGTGCAGAATTTATTTTTCATTCTTCATTATTTTATCAGCTATTATCCAGGCTCCCCAGAGACATGGTCATGCCACCAAGCCTGTCAGAGTTCAAGGAGTTCTGAATGATGCTCGTACTCATACGGTTTAGTTTTAGGTGGCCCTGCAAGAAGCAGGGAGTTAGATTCAATGATCCTTATAGGTCCTTTACAAGTTGAGATATTCAGTGGTTCTAAGATCTTACTGAAAAAGCAGGCCTTTTTAATGCAGTGCTAAATTGCAGTGCATTAGAAACAAAGAAAATATCCTATGATTTGGGAACAAGGATTAATGTCTTAGCTTTGAATTTTTACATAGTGTGACCCTGTAGGTCTGCCCATGCAATTGCAAACTGCCGTCTGGAACAACTGAATTCAAATTCAGTAATAGACCACAAACAGAAAATGTGTGTATGTGTTTATAAGGCTTATTTTGCTTAAGAGTATAACAACTATTTGAGTGGCTTTCCCCCTCTTCCCCTTGTTCCTCTACATAGCTCATTAATGTCTGAACTGATAAGTTACTTGTCTTTTGTTTGAACTCCTAAATGTTACTGTTCTCTACAGCTGAGTATCTTTTCTTACATATTTCTATGTAAGGAATGTTAATTTAGGGAAAATGAATGCACTTTGGTATTGGTTGCACCATATGTGGTTTAGAGGTGCTGTAATAGCTGACTGGGATGAAGCTCATTTGTCTTTTCCTTCTGAAGAAATTATTTGGAACTTCATGGCTTGAAAAAATGGCAAGGTGGTACAAGCTAACATTTTATTCAAAGTTCTAGAACAAGCTGTAAGATGATCTGGATATCAGAGTCTTCTGGTTGATGAAGGTAGATTTAGATTAGATGTTAGGAAGTTCTTCCCTGTGAGGGTGCTGAGGCGCTGGCACAGGGTGCCCAGAGAAGCTGTGGCTGCCCCATCCCTGGCAGTGTTCAAGGCCAGGTTGGACACAGGGGCTTGGAGCAACCTGCTCTAGTGGAAGGTGTCCCTGCTCGTGGCAGGGGCTTGGAACTGGATGAGCTTTAAGGTCCCTTCCAACACAAACCATCCTGTGATTCTGGGAGTCTATGAATTGAAATGACATCATGCTATTTAAATTTTGTTGGGTTTAACACTATTTATTAGTAGCTACCCTCATTTGTGTTTGCTTTTATAGAATTCGATAGTTACAGTTCAGAATTCAACGACAACAGTTCAGTGGTAGCTCCTCTTGTGTTTGCTCCTTCCCTTCTTATTCTCCACATCGTAACCTAGAGCTCTCTCCCTCCCATCCAGTGCAAACCAGCTGGGGTGGGGGGAGCAGGGGAAAACTCCATATCTATGTGACTTGAGTTTCCAGCTGAGCGTGCCAGAGGTTGTGCTTCTGCTCCTTTTGCTTCTCTCATACTGTGGTGATTATTTGTACCGAGTCTTCAGAGGGCAATAAAAGGTAAATAAACAAAGATGCTATTCTTTTGTGTAAAAATGGAGCTGCTTTAATGAAACACTTTTTGAAACAGAAACATTCATCTCAGACTGATTATACAGAATGCTGTAAGGCTTTTTGAACTCATTGCTAGTTGAGTCATATCTACAGCCTTTCCCTCGGTAATTAGTTCCCTTTATTTGACTACATTCCCACTTCTTATGTTCTCTGTCATGAAAACAAAGCAACAGCTTTTTCAACATAATTGTTGGACAATTTAATTAAAACTTAACTGGAATGTTGAGAAAAAGCCAGCAATATTCAAGGTGGTGTTTTTTCCACCGTTCACCTGTACAGTCTCCCTTCTCTGCTGTTTTCTCTACTCTTACCATAAGTCATGTGAGTCATTTTTGATTTAAAATCAAAAGTTGTACCAGGCTCTATTTCTGCTCTAACCTTTCATATAACGCATACACAGTTTCAATAAGCAAAAATAAGAAGTTGTAAAAATAAGCCACTGTTGATAATATATCAATGCCACTACAGTAAAAATCTTTACAGGGAAATAACATGCTGGGAATGCTGCATTGTAGGTAATCCTTGTCATAATCTTTACCACTGCTGAATCTAGGGGAAGATAAAAACACATTCTGAGAGGGTTTTTTTGTGAAGTTTTTCCTGCTGTATTTACTGATATGAGAAAAAAAAAAAAAACGTCTTTGTACAATCCATTGCAGGGAAGTTGGCAAGATTTGTGCCCAGACAGAAATCAAAGTAGGGAGCTGTTACTTTTGACACACCTCATATGGGATATCTTATGTCAGGGCAAATATAAAATGTTTTTAAAACCAGCTGTGGCATACAATTCATATTACAGTTTGTCCATAAATATCAAAGAAAACATTTATTTTTACAAGGTACATGAAGAAGGCAATTCTCAGTTGGGTTAGTTGAGTTTAAGGTCTGATTACTATAAAACTGAAATAGAACTATGTTGAGTTAAAAAGCAGAAAATATCTGTTTGCTGCAGAGTGCTATTCAGAAAACACCATTGCATCAAAATGGATTTGGAAACAAAGCTGCACTGTACATGTGCTGAATAGTAATTAGCCATGCTCTTGATTCAGGCTTTGTATGGTTATTAAACTCCTGCAGGCTTGTCTAGGAGTGCTTTTGGTTTGACCTGAGGAAATACAGCCTCGTTTTTAAGTCTTTCTGTAAATTAGTAATATAAGTGCTGAGCACTGTCGTAAATAATGCTGTCAGTACAGGAGCTGCAGTATCAATGCTTTTTGGGAAGAAATGTAGCCTTTGTATTTCATTTACTTAAGTAGCCATGGTAAGCCTGTGGTCCAAATTAGTGTTGGGTAATTTTTGGTTTGCCTTTAGCAAAGCAGAAAACAAGCTGGGCTTTACATTTGACAGCACAAATAGATGGTGTTTTAATTTAGGATTGTAAATTAAAAAAGCAAAACTGATTTCCAGTAAATAAAAAGAGAAATATTGACTATTAAGGGACATATATGCCTCAAAGGAATAATGGCCTTCCAATTGGCACTGCTCCATTTGTGCTTCACTGGAGTTGTGTAAGTTTAGCCACCAAAAAAGTAAGAATATTTATTCTCACAAGAGCATTTCAAACCTATCCTTTAAATACGGATTCATGCAAGTGTCAAAATAAACATTAGAAACATGAACAGAGTATGTCACCAAAATCATTCATGCAGTTGGTTTTTTACACGTATACATTGTATATCCAATGCAGCATAACTCAGGGTGTGACAAGATACATGGAATGTGCTGAATTTGATGTCCAAACTACTACTTCGTCAACTTTAAGTGTATAGGCACCTCTAATTCCATTCAAGATGTGCATATCTTCTTTGCAAGTTTAAGTCCCAAGGGTTTTATAAGGACCCTATAGCAAACAGAGTGAGGAACTATTTGGAAAAGAAGACCCTTGAACCGATAGACAGTAAAAACTCTGATTCCTAGTGAGCCCATGGGCTGGAAACGTCACACTGGTTAGCAGGAATGAGCACAGTGTTTGTGTTAAACCTTTAAATAGATCTACTCTAACCAAAGGAGAACAGAACTGCCTAAATCTCTGCCTGTTGTTCTAAAGTCTCCTGTGAGGAACACATAAGAGTCATTTCTAGCCAAAATTGGGATGAAGTAAAAGAAACCCAATGAGGAAAATTGGAGAGAGTAAAATATATCAGAAATGGCAGCTGTTCCAGATTCATACCCTGCGTGAGGGGTCTCATCCAGTTTCTGGAACAAGCAGTTGGATTACTGTCTGAACTTTGGCATTTACTGAAAGAATTTCTGAAGTTCTACCACTGTGAACTGAATTACTTTTGTAAACTTAAATATGTGTGAGATTAGTTACTAATTACAGTCATCGATTCATAAAAGTTAAGCCACTAAAAAAGTAAAAGGCAAAGTAGGTTGTAACACTTCTCTAGTTCATTAGTTACCAAATGCAGTATGACAGAGTACGATGGGTATTCATGAATCATTAATGTAAATTTAATCTATTCAATATGATCAAATAGTTGAGAGCTTTTTAGGAATCACTTGCAGTGTAAGTTATTCAATATCTATTGCATATATTTTTACATGAGTTTCTAAAGCCAAGGCTTTTAACAGTGCTGAAATACAATGATGTAGTCACATATTTAGAGAGGCATTATCAGGTGCTGCAGCTGCCATGATGCCAGGCGTGGTTTCTGTAAGTATAAGCAGTTTTAGCCTGTCATTACTTGTGGTGGTTCCCTAAAATGCTGAAGCATTAGAACATCTGGCTTTTCTTTCACCAGGGTATAGCTAGTCCATAGAAATATTGAATCAGGTAAGAGGATTTTGATTATCAAAGCTGTTTCTTAACTTAGTTATCCATGAAATTGTAGATAAAGAAAGCTGTGACTTAAGTAAAATACAAAATACAGAGCACAGATTGTTTTAATCAGAGAATTGTTCAACTTGTTTCAGCAGATGAGAAGATAGAGGGATTTTTTAATCTTTTTTATAGCACATTGTTATAACACTTTACATATACACTGTACAATAATTCTTTTGTATCAGAAGGCTTTCATACAGGAAAAAATAGTTCTATGAAACATTCTGTAGTTCATCAGAAAGATCTGGAATGAAACATGGGGCACTCTTATGCTGTAAGTTAACAGAAATAGGGGACAAAATTCTGGCAATTCGTTTGTTCTTGTACATTCATATTGGTAAAAAGGAAACTTGTTGTGCCTCAGAGGACACAGAGGAGCATTCTCAGCTTGAGCCTCTCTGTACAAAGCGTAACTTTACAAGAGTAGCTACCTCCAGGAGATTTGTTCCTCATCTTGCGCGAGTGCCAATTCCACAGACTCGTACTTTAGCTGTACAGGACAATTTGTTTTTGTTTCTAAGCAACAGATACATTAGACGATGGCAGTTCAAAGCTGTGAGCGTGCAGTGTTTGATGGAATTAGCCTCCAAGGCTTTCTAGAAAGGGATGGCTTTAAGGTTCGCCGATATCAATAAAGTCTTTCTCTGGGGGAGGACCACCTCGGTACCAGCTGCAAGTGCCATCACTTCTCTTGATGCAGGCATAGTGCTTGGCTTGGTGCCCGTACAGCTTTCTTTCTATCAGCCAGTCTGTCCAAAGGCACTCATTCGGTGCAGTGATGGAACAGGGCACCATGTAGCAGGTCGTAATCTAGAGGTGAAAAAGTACATGAAATCAGCATATTGCAGGTTTCATTAAAACAGTATTTATTCTCATATAATATAAAATAGTTGATGTATAGGAGAACAGTTCCCAGCAGGGACAACTGCTGATGCCTGTGAAGGGGGTCCACTGTTAGCCAGTGTTTTGTTCTATACTCACTTTGCAGCCACAGCCCATTTGGTATCTCTGATTAAGACTCTTCTTTTGAGACAAGGATAAATCATCCCATGGTTCAATGTAGTTGCATAAATGGATGAAGACTTTACCATCATTTAAAATTTGGCCTACAGCATGGAAAATAATAAAAATCAGGCAAGCAAATAAAACTGGTTTTATATAATTTTTTTAAAAATAAAAAGCTTTTAACTACACCAAATTGGTCATATTTTACAATCTTTTCAAGGAATGTAGCTAGAACCAAGAGAACTATTCTGCTGATGGTGCTAAATAAATGTAAAAGATTTAAGAATATGTTTCAAAGGATGCTGATAATCTGCCAGCAAGAGCTGGATGCAAAGGCAGCAGGATGTTAAACTGGATTTCAGGGCTCTCTAGAAAAATCTCTAATTACTTTGAACCCCAATCTGCACACGTGTGTTGTCTCATTAAGCATGTCTGCACTCCTGGGAAAAGCACTGCTGTTGGCTTCAAACAAATAATGATGCCATAGTTCCTATTTACTAATGACATGGTTACTGACCTTCCTTTGAAACGTCTTTAAGCTTGTTATAGGATGGAAAACATGTTAGATCCCAATATAACTACAGCTTTACACAACTGCATGTTCCATTGTGTTTGTATTAGTGTAGTATATAATATATTATTTTATCACACAGGCTGGCATGTTTTTGCAAACTCAATCTGAGCAGTTACTTCTGGCTCTATAGGTACCTTAGTTTTGTTACACTTTACCTGTCAAGAGATACTGTTTTTTGTTGTTAGCTTCTAGTTTCACACCACAGAGGGACGAATCAAAAGGGGTATAGACATACTGGACATCCTTGACCTTTTCAAATCCTTTAAACATCTGAAAATGATCAAACACAGAAAGTCACTAGTGGAAAACAAACAGGAAAAAACAGTTGCAAACAACAGCTGAAAGAAATACATGGTGCATCTCTTTTAAAGAAGGCTCTGAAGTCTGAACTGATATGAGGAAATACCAACAATTAGACCCCTTCTCCACACTAGATGAAACGTGTCCATTATTTTGAATTTTTAGAAGGAAATTAGGTCTTAATTTTTTCAAATTATATGGATTTAAACTGTGCTTTTTCAGTGGTTTTAATGGATTTTAAAAGCTTTCTTTACAATTTATTTTCTACTAGCATTTTCCATTGACAGAGTAATGCAGGGACAGCATTCATCTCCCAAACCAAACTTCAATTCTGTGATCTTATGCAAGGTGTTGCAGCATCGTTTTCCACAGCCAGAATTTTGCCCAATGCAGTCTTCTCAAATAACTGCCGGCAAATGGGATCCAACTCTTGGAATTGCTAGCCTGCAGTGCCAGAGCGACTGGGTTCAGGATCAAAGCCTGCCCAGTGTTCAAGTCACTGCTCCATAACCAGCATTTCCAAGTCTAAAAAGAATTCTTAAATAAGCCATTAGGAGAGCAAACCCAATTTACTTGTGTCCAAAAGCAAGAAGGAACCATAAGATGCTCATCACCTAAGATGAGCTCACTGAAACCCCAGCACTCGGGTGACATTGTGCTGTGTGCTGACAGCCACGGCCATTGGTTACAGGGCTCCCAGGGCAGCTGTGTCACTGGAAAATGAGGTTATTTGAGTCCTCTCAGGGGGTGTAAATAGTATGGGGCTCTAGAGAATACACTGTACTGTGTTCATTTTTCTGAAGCCTTATTTATGGAATAAAAAAGCCGAAGTTGTTGTCATTGGGCTTCTGATCCAAAAAGATTAGATGTGAATTTGAAGTACTCTAGGAGGAAAAACAAACACACTGAACCTGCCATCTTTGAAACTTGCATCCCCTCCTTCTGCTGCACTTAACCTTACTCAGGGTGTGGGTGCTAGACACGGGTGTCTAGTACACAGTAACTATGCCAGTATCATCTGATTTGAGTTCTCTCCGTATCAGGAAACTTTTGGTTGGACTACAGTGTATAGTAGGATGCAGTTTTTCTTTTAATGTCTCATTCATCTAAATTAACTTAAGAGGCATTATGCAGGCAACACAAACTGATTTAGCTATTAAATATATATATATCTCCATAGCAACCTATAATGGAGATCTAGTTAATACTTAAGTGAGTTTGGTGTTTGTTTTGTTGTGTTTTTTTTTTTTTAAATCAAAGACTAAGCTATTTCTGATTTTAACATAGTTATTTGTTAAAGCATTTCTTAAGATGATAATCTTTTGTTTAACTCAGTGATTCATATTTGATCTTCTCAGCTCCTGCCTCTTCTTAACTCTCTTTTGGCCAAAAGTGAGAAGTTGAAGGGTGGGACTATTAAAACTCATTTGTCTTTAGACTAAACTTGCATGTAACAATGCAGAGCATCTTTTATTAGAAAATAAATCTCTATGGTTTGTGCAGTCCTAGCTACTTGCCTTCTGAAGCTCAGCAGTCTTAAGTAAAGCTCTCGTACTGGTGTCTGAGTTTTGAACAGGCCTCTACTTAGAACAATTTGGGAGAAGCTCCAAAGCAGGTCCAATATATAGATCTATATCAGAGATTTCAGCATGCTGTTACTGAAATATGGTAACACAGACTAGACTTCCCATTGGTTTTTTGTGCTGAAGTATAAGACAATTTGCATTTCTATAATGTTACTGAAGTGTTGCAGAGTAGCAATGGAAAATTCAAGTGCTAATGGAAGCAAAGAGAATTGCTCTGGTATTTATATGCTTACTTCTGTGAAGAAACATTTCAAAATATCCTTAATACTTTAAGAAGACAGAAAGTGGCAGATGGTGAGAGTTTGGGGGTTTCTTTTAGCAAGATAAAAAGAATTGGCTTGTTAAAATGACTATAAAACCTTGTCAGAAGCCATGTGTGATAACCACCCTGTGCGTATTTTGTGATATTCTTGTTTACCATAGATTTTTCTTAGTAAAACTCCTGTGAGATGATCAACTGAGTTCGAAGGATTGCTTATTTATTGTTTAAACAGGTAGTGTTCATAACAAGCTAAGTGTTCCCAGTCAATGTCATAATACAAATCATATAAATAATACAAAATACTATTCTATGGAAAATGAGAGAAAACAGCCTAGGAAACATAAAAACCAAGCCCCAACAAACAGAAACCTCACCAACGCACATCAACAACTTTTAACTGAAAGAGACTACCCTGTTTCCTGGGTATTCCCAAAACAGGTAGATCATGATCTGTTTTAGATCACTGAGAGGCAGCTGGAGCCTTTTCCAGCTTAAAGCCTTTAAGGGCTAGACTGTAGTCATACACATAGGTTATCAGCATTGAACTTCAAAATAGCTTAGTGATTCCATGTACCTTTATTTGTTTGATTTCATACCGGATCATTTTGTGGGTATCAAGAGGATCATCACTGGCAGGAACCACCTTCTCGCTGGATATTTTTGCTCGAATCACTGTAATAAAGCAGAATTTTTAAATGCAAGTAAGTATATGCCTGATTTTATAGGCAATAGCAAAAATTATATTGATAGGTTTTAGCACTGTTTTTACACTTTACCAAGAAGTAGATTTTAAGGCTTGAATCCCATAACATTTTATAAACCATCATCATTATAATCAGTGAGCAAGAGAAATGACACGGCTGTTGATGGAAGAACTGCTGATCAGTTAAATAGGCTTGAAGTTAACACTCTGAAAGACCATGCCAGGCAAGATGAAAGCCTCAATTTTAGGCATGAAATCAGAAGACGAGAAGAGAACCTTCTTTCATTCACTTCTCTGAGACTATAGATTTTAGCACTTTTCTTAACACGTCATTAGTTGTGTTGACCTGTATAAATTAATTACTCCCTCTTTTGGCACATTAATTTCCTATTCTTTAAACAAGGAAAGCGTGAGACTTTATGGAGGGAGAAATGGTTTCTTTTCCTATCCATTTGTTTGAGGCATCTCTCTTGTATATGCTGTTTAAAATACACCAGGACTATTAAGCACAGAAAGTAACAAGATTCTAAGAATATGGTATATGGCAAAATATTCTCTCCCCCCGGAGAATTGAGAGTCCTAGTTTTGCCCAGTTCTGGATGCCACTGTTCCAGCTCCTCTGCAGATGCAGTACTTGTTAGAACAGGCTGTATCTGCAGGGAAAGATACTGGCAGAGGGTGGAGCAACCAACAGTCAAACCTCGGACTCAACTTCAACTCTATGTCCAGTTATGCAGTTGGGCAGAGATGGATCTCTGCTAAGACATTTACATCTGCAGGGACCAGAATTATCCTTCAGTAGGAGAGCAGCTCTCGGACTGCTTTTTTATTTTGCTTTTATTTTTCATGACAAAAGGGACCATTCCATGACAATTAGTGTGATTCAGCCATTATGCTTCATAGAATAAGTTCTGTTAGAAGGAGCCTGTGGAGGTCTGGTCCAGCCTCTTGCCTAGCTCACATCAGGGCACTCAGCTTCCCTCAGCCTGTATGCCAGGGTCTGACCACTCTTGCAGTAAAATCCTCATGCTTCCTACTCCCTGAAAAAAGTCTCAGGCTGATGCAGAGGGAAATCTTCCGGCATCAAAATCAGGCTTTTCCAAACAAAACCAAACAGTTCTTCAGTGCGTTGACCACTAAACATCCTACCTAAAGGAAGAAACACAGATTGCAGTTTTCCATACAGCCAAATAGAGGTCAGTCCCACCTAATAACGGTCAGTTCTCATTTCCTTACTTATTAGCAGAGCAAACTAGATGTAATAATCAACATGCTGCAGATGCCAACAGCTTCAAAGCTTGAGTTCTTTATCTTTTGGCACGATGCTTCCTCCTCCCAAGTCATTTAAACTCTTTTAAAGAAGCATTTTAGACTTACAGGTTGGATTGGAAGGAAAGAGTTCTTTCAAGTATGAACAGCAAATTCCTCATTTCAAATGGTGAGTGGCAGCATCTCTTTAATCATCTGCAGATGCGTTATGTTCCCACAAATTAACAGTACTTCTTAAATGCTTTGATCTAATTCAGATAAAAAGTGTTGTGGATTGTGTGTACTACACTGCTGGAAAGGTCAAATTAGAATCATGTTGGTTTGTTTTGCGATGCTTTCCTTTGCATCATGACTGCCTGAATAGAGGTTTTCTCATTAAAGAGTTCATTCAGTGTAGAAGGTAAGGGCTGAGTGTCCTGGGTTCAGCTACAGCAGTCATTTTTTCTCCTTCTTAGTAGCTGGTGCAGTGCTGTGTTTTTGACTTTCAGTCTGGGAACAATGCTGATAACACCGATGTTTTTAGTTGTTGCTAAGTAATGTTTACTCTGACCAAGGACTTTCTCAGTCTCATGCTTTGCCAGAGAGGAGGGGAAGCCAGGAGGAAGCAGAGACAGGACACCTGACCCAAACTGGCCAAAGGGCTATTCCATACCACAGCACGTCATGCCCAGTATATAAACTGGGGGGAGTTACCCGGAAGGCCCAGATCGCTGCTCGGGTCGGGCTGGGTATCGGTCGGCGGGTGGTGAGCGGTTGTGTCCTTTTCCCTTGTTATTCCTCTTATCATTATTATTGGTAGCAGTAGTGGTTTGGATTATACCTTAGTTACTGGAGAGCTGTTATCTCAACTCGTGGGAGTTACATTCCTTCAATTCTCCTCCCCATCCCTCCGGGAGCGGGGGGAGGAAGGAAAAGGGGGGGAGTGAGCGAGCGGCTGCGTGGTTCCAAGTTGCCGGCTGTGCTTAAACCACGACACTGAGACAGCAGCTAGGAGCAAGCTCCATTAGTTTCTTAATACCATGACATGGTTTATACGCAGGAAGTCTTTTCCTACCTACTCAATACAAACATTTGTAGAATAATTAAAGCTGCTTTTCCCTTGTGTTTAATATTGAAACTTTACTCATTTTCATAGTTTTATTAGATTCTGCTTGTTAGCATCTGAGAGAAGCATTCCAGATGATCGCTGATAGCTCGAAGGGTCTCCATGGAGTTACGCAAGGCAGAAAGTGTAACGTTCTGGGGGTTGTCATTAAGAAATCTTTTTCTGAGTATATAGAAGAAAATTAAAACTATTTTTACATTGTTTCATTCGTTTGTTTAAAATAAAGCTTCCAGATGGGGAAGGAAAACCAAATTGAGATTTATTTTTTTAAGGACAGGAAAGTTTTATTGTTACAGGGTGCCTAAATCTTTCGTTAGTTGGGTTTTACTTGTCTTTTCTCCTGAAACCAGACTCAGATGCACATGGATCTTTTTGGGCCTTTTAATTCTTCTTGGTTTTCTTTTTTCTGTGCTCTAATATTTTTTTTCTATCAGTGTCGTCTCGCTGTCTCCTGAAACCTCTTATTCATGTGGTTGCTTCTGTTTTTAACCACAAGCACTTCCTGATGTAGCATTCCTGGGCTCAGCCATCTCCCTCGCTCCACTCGTGGTTCAGAGGGTGGTTATAGCTTAGGATTCCTCCTCGTCTGCACTTCTTTTCAAGACATGGTTCCAAGTATACCATGGCTTGGCTTCTCCTCTGTTCGACTGAGAACAACCTCTGGTTGTTTAGTGTAATAATGTCATTTTATCTGTTGGACAGTTATTGGTTCCTTATGAGGAATTTACATATATGAACTGCATATGCATAGTCTGCATGTTCTAATGCCAGTAATTCAGTCTGCTGCAAATTTGTTCTGCCTTAAAAATATGTATGGTTTTCCAAAAGACATCCACTCCAGCACTGCAGTGGCGGGACATCATGTTTCTGTGGAGCTCCTATTTTAACTCATGGTACTTTCCTACAGTGTAAACCTTTCTCCCCGCTGTGCAGCTGAAGGTTGTCTCAGGTGACTCAAGTGGAAGGAGGTTAATGTGATGGAAGCCACACAGGGCTCGGGCAGAGCCTCAGAGCCTCAGTCACGCTGCAGTTCTTGGCTCCCACGAACTATGCTGCATCCGTAGTGGCAAGCTGCTGCCTCTGAGCAGCAGCTCTGAGTAGCAGCATTCTTCCAACAGGCGTCTTGAGGAGGAATCTGTGTTTCAGCTCTAGCCTTCAGTTTACTTCAGGCTAAGTTAGCTACTTAGCTACCTGAACAGAAATTTAATCTTCACTGATTTTAGGTGGTCTATTTCTCAAGAGGTCAGGGAATTTTATTTCATATCACACAAGCTTATAATCAGCATCAGCTTTGTTACAAAAACCTTGAAATGAGATTTCAAAAACTATATTGACAGAAAGAGAAAGTTGCAAGTTACTAAAATGTTACGAACAAGGTTGTAATAATGACTCATGCAGCTTTTTTTTTTCCTTACATTTATTGCCTCCATTTAGCCCTTACATTTAATTACCTAAAACATGAGGAGTGATTTTAGAGCACTTATGTCTACCTGTCTCTTTGGTGTTTGACACTTTGATTAAGGTGTTGCCAGATACTATTGCTCTTGTAGTCACAAGGAACAAGCGGCACAAGAAGAGGGATCTAAATCAAAGCATATTGTCACGTGGGTGGTTTGAGGACGGTATCACAGTTATTCATGAGGACAGAAGAAAGCATCCAGGTGTGCAAAAATAGAAAACACAAGTGTTGTTCTGAAATCGCTATCAGTCAGAGTATGCAGGATGAAATAAAGTAGAGCTATGGACACATAGTATTTCTGTATGTCATTTTGAAGACCTCTATATTCAAATGAACTTTTATCCATGAAAACATTCACATGCACAATATGCTGCTATTTCTGCTCACCCTTCTACTCTAAGATTACCTAAAACTTCTACCTGTCTGTCTAACAAAACTTTTTGGATTAAGGGAAATAGCACAGGAGCCCCATCCACAGAGACGCTGAGTTTATTCAAAACCTGACATTTCAATTCAAAAATTCTTCTTGTCCAAAAGTTGTGTGGATTTTTGGGGGGAGGAGGGTTTGTTGGGTTGTTTTGTTTTTTTTATCAAAAGCATATATAGACTTTTTCTCACAAGAGGTTAATGAAAGGTCTGCTCTTCTGGATTTTGCCTCATTGCAAACACTTCTGTGAGATCCAGCACTCTCTTTATATAACCAAAGGAAGTAAATACCACTGCATGCAGAAGTTGCCTCTGTTCCTATACTCGAGCAGTTCTGTTGTTCTGATCATAGGCTCCTGAAACCACGTTGGAATGTGACAGAGGCTCTAGTGCATCTCTCATGCTCACTGAAGTGTTTATGAAAAGAACATCAGGACAGTAGAGCCCAAGTTGTTTGTTTGAAGCTGTAAAGGTGAAGTTCTGTGCTCCAGCACAGTAAATAATTGCGTAGTAAAGCAGGAGACAACTGTAGTGAAGCTGGGCTCTGCAGGCCACCCAGGGGTGCTCTGCGAGTGGCCTTTCCTGTGCTGTGGTGACAGGCGTGTGTGACTGCCAGGTGTGTACTTTGTCCTTCATTCTAGAATCTCCTTTCTTCAGTCTGAATAGTGGAGTTATGTCCCTTCTTAGCTGCATGTATCAAATTCATAGTTCTCAGTTCACCTGGTGGTAATTCTCACTGGCGCTAACACAACTTCACAACATCTGATGAAGAGATGCCTGTTTGTTTTTAAAAGCATTTAAATTAACTATAAAAGGCTTGATTGATTTTATATGCTTTGATTTATTTTGCAGTATCATAAGGGAAACTTCCAGGAATTGATTAACTAATCAATAATACAGTACTGATGACTTCCATTTGAATATTGGGCTGAACTACTTTGCAATAACAAGAGACTGCAGTACACTGCTGGTAGTGCCACAGGTTACAGTACAGCCAGGACAAAACCCAGCCAAGAGTTAGCTGTTAACCAGCTGCATTATCTTCAGAGTGTTCACCTATAGAATTAAGAATAGGCTTTACTAACACCCTGTCACTCCTCCTTTATCAGTGATCAGTGCAATCGAGGAGCACCCCCTCCTTGTAGTGTAAAAGTGCTAAAGCATTTTGTATGCTGTAAGAGGAGAATGGGGGCAATTTGTCCAAAAGAAGACAAAAGTTATTGATTGATTGACATGAACATAATGTTTTAAAATATTTAATTACATGCCTAATGTGTAGCTTTACATACACTGGTATTTCTAAAGCAGATTTTTTTTGAGACCTAGAAATAACATTTAGGAGACTTAAGAGATTTTCCTTACATTGTGTTACAGTATTTGATTTGTATCAAAATGAAATGCCATCTCAGTTAGTTGAAATCTCTGAAACAGAGGTGGGAAATACAGTACACGTGTCTGTAGCATAGACAGGTACTTGAGCATTCACATACTATTCACTTAGTAAGAGAACATGCGCGTCCACTGATATGCGAAGTAGTTATGGAAATCTTTGCCTGTGTTACATGTGTTGCTTGGAGCAGGAATCACATCTGCTGCTTTTAAATGGAACAAAGTAATGAGTAATACTATCAAGTGCCAGTACCAGGAGAATTATGTTATGGCTTAATAAGATGCCCTTAACCTGAAATGTTTAAGGCCTCTTGAAAGCATGTCGCTTAACAGCAAATACTCTGGTTTCTCTGTTCATGCTGAAGGATTTGCCAATTGCAGGCTCATAAAAATGCCATTATTTTTTATCCCATTCCCATTTATAATTTTCTTCCATTTTTCTCTGCTCCGAGTCCAAAAAAAGGGCTCTGCTAGTGCTGGAACTCCATTTCACAGATTCTGAGTTGAGATGATCTGTACTGCATGCAAAAAGGTCTGTACTCTGCTTTCAAAAACTGCTTTACTTTTTATTGCTACAGTTATTTGGTTTTCCACTGGGAGGCATGTAAATCCTTATCTTTATTCAGGAAAACTAACCAGAGTTAAACTCTGAGGTAACTTGCACTTAGCAAATTGACTCAAATTTATTTGTGATCTTTCAGAATCTGGCTGTTAGGAACTTACTGCAAGGGCTTCATCCTCTGTTCATTATTGGACTAATTTTAACTTTTTTAAAGAAGAATTTGGCATCCATGTGGTTTAGGCTCTGTTCTTTTAGTTCAAAACATGCCTGTTTCATTCTATTCCTCTATTTTACATAGATACATTTTTATAGTTTTCAACAGTCATGATTCTTTCTATGTCAGGCACATCAGCTAGAGACCATGTCTGCCATGGGTGTCCAAATGCTTTACCAGCAGTTGGTTTTGCTGTGTTTGGGGGCTTTCTTAATCAAAATTTGCTGGCCAGCATCATCACCTCTGAAAAACAGTTTGATAGGATTCATGTATTTTTCTGTTCTTCTACAGAAGATCTTGGGCGGGGGGGGGTGTAGGTTGGAAGTTGAGTCTAGGGGCTGAATGAAAGCTGATGCATTTTGTCAGAATGGACAAAGATCAAAGTCATCAAAGATGACTCCTCAGTCCCCACAGGAGTGCTGCCAAACAGTTGACGCCAATACCAGTTTGGTGATGAGACAGATCTAACAATACACTGCTTTGAGAATAAATCTGGCACATCTGGCCCATGCCTGATGTTGTCACAGCCAACCAGTGCAGGTGTCCACACAGTTTTTGCTTTTGATGCTTACAACATACAGGAGAATGCAACCATTCTTTTGTGGTGTTGATTTCTGAATTCTTATGCAAGCTTTTGATTGTTTCAGACTTCAATAGAGAGAGATGATTACTTCAGGCTATTTGCTGAGATGCTAGATCGTCCTTTTTCTTTTGGCAGTGGAAACCTAACAGTTTTCTCTTTGGAGAACCAAGCAAGGTGTGATTGAATGATTTAAACAGCTGAAAAAGAACCAGTGTGTTCAGCAAACAGCTCATCTATCCATTTTCTTTTCAACAAGCCAGATCAGCAAACAGGAGTTTCATTTCCAATCTCTAACCCAACTCAGATGTTTGAAACTGCTGTTTATGCTAGCTAGGATGTGAAGGCACTTGTATTTTTCCTGCTTTGTATTTGGTTTCTGATATTCCATCAGTAAACGCTTGTAGCCATCTGTAAATGCTTGTAGCCATCTGTAAAATAACCAAGTCAGCAGCACAGTAATTAACTGAACAATAGTTTCTGAAATCCCAACAAAGAAAAACAGTGGAACTTCCTGGACTGTTTGGATGCAAGAGTTCGGGATCTGTAACCACAAGAGAGCTTATTGAAGAACGTAACTATAACAATAGCAGGCTTTTTCCCTTTATTCTATGGAAAGCAATGTATGGAAGAGCATTGCCTAGTCTTGGTGGTGCTTAAAACATGAGAAGGTAAATGTGATGACCTACCAATCACATCTGTAACTGAACAGTCAAATACTTACAGTGAAGGTTTATCACTAAGGAAGAACTCCATGGAATTTTTGAAGTGGAAGATTGATTTAAAGTATTAGGCCAGAATGGGGATATTTCATCATCATTGTTATTCATGGCATTTTTATTCAGAAAAAATTATTGCATTCCAACTCACCGCCCCCAAAACTCCAGGAATACTTCTGAAGTCAATAGAGCAGATACCAGGTATTATGTTATCACCATTTCATATGGATATTAGTTTGTAGGATATTACTGTTCAATGTAAATGCTTTGTGGAATTCAGTTACTCTTCTGTGTTTTAGTGACACAAAACTGTGCTAGCCTGCAGCCAAAATGCATTTCCATTTGATGCTTTCAGAACGTAGGAGGCCTACATTTAAGCTCATTAGGGCTTTCAGGTCAGGATTTTGTGAATCTCTGTGTGTTTTTGGCTCGGGATGCAAAAATTCCTTGTATTGAAGGCAGGAGTTGATGGGGTTTGGCTTCCCTGTTAAACCAGAAGATTATGTGGTTCCATTTTCTATTAATTAGGAGAATACATTCAATTATGAGAGTGAGGGTTTAAGATCTAGTTTTTACAAACTTTCAAACAGAGGAGGTGAGTGTGTTTTTAACAGATATGTGGTATTCTTTTAACTTAAATATTACCTTAAAAATAGCCTGATTTCCTAATGTTGTTCAAGGTCAGATTTATTTTTCTGCACTGTTTTTACAGCTGCTGCTCATGTTACCAGAAATACTTCACAAGCCTCAAATACCGCATCATTTGACTAGTAATCAACATCTGCCTAATTTCAGCTGAAGAATAACACTCTCTTTATACTCCAAAGCCTGTAGAACAACATACATAATGTTATTGTAGATTTCCATTCATAGCTGCATGCCCGTTCCTCCGTGCAGAAGAAACACCACATTATTGAGATATGTTTTAATGAGGAAGTTAGGGATTAAAGTTGGTGGATTAATAGGATTAAGAGCTTGGCAGTCTTTCATGTTCTGTGTTTTATATTATTTAATCTTTGTCTCTAAGCTTGAATTGTGTTTTCCCCACAGTGTGTGTAGAACATCAGGCTTGAAATCATGGGGTTGAGTTTCTGAGCACTACAATGCATGCTTTTCAATAAAAGTCACATAGTTCCTGAATTTCCTTATCCTGCATTTAGAGCATATTCAGCAATGAGTCAGTGTTACTGAGTTACTTCTAAATCAGCATAATTATTCTGAGATTTCATGTTTCTACACAATACTCAGCTCTGGTTTTCCCACAAAAGCTACGTTACTTTGCAGTTGTCAGCTGCGTTCTAACTGACAGGAGTGTCATGCTCAGTGGCTCCTTAAAATCCCGTCCCGTTGTTCATTTTCATGATGCCACCTCATTTTACAGCTCTGAAGCTGTTGGGAACACTGCCATGAAAAAGTTCAGTGAGCAAAGGGAAGGAGAGTGACTGTGTTTTTCCAGACAGAGCCCCGTTTTCATGCTTAAATGGCAGGGTTCTAAGAGCAGTAATTTACTGGAGATTGGAAATTACTTCTTAGAGATGCATGATATTGGCAATGCAATTCTAGTCTTGAATTCAGAACTGTAAAGTAAGTTAGGAAACTAACTAGACGTGGAATTCTGAAGTAAATTCTCAAAATGCTGGCTTCTGTCTCCAAACCTCAAGGAGATGTAGGATTATTCACAGGTCTAATAATCCACGTAATACTTCCTTCTCCCAAAGAGGAAATCAGCCTCTATCCTAAAAAGCTGTTTCACCAAGATTTTGCTAAATGTTAGCTGCAAATGGAAGGACTCATACTGCTGTTCCCATAGCAGCACTCCAACTATCCATTGAGAATGAATATTGAGGTGCTTTATTGATTGATACAAATATGTGCAGTTGTAAGTAGTGATCAACAGCACAGTATCTCTGCAGTCAGTGCAGTCAGTTTGGGGGTCTTTGGATGGTATTTAGAGGTCAGGCTCTGATGCCAAGAGTGTGTATGTACTGCAATTGTAACTGCATTGTAACAGGCAGTTTGTATGAGGGATGGGCCTTTGCAGGGCTGCAGATGTTTTTTCTTTATTAAGAGCTTCGCTCAAAGTGCATCAGTAGCTACTTCAAATTAGATAACTCCCAAGGATTCATATTGTCTTGGGGGTTTAAATTCTATTTGTGAATACTATTAATGTGTAATAAGAGATGAGTAAAAAAAGTCACTGTGTATTTCTTTCATACTTGGAGAAGTAAGGAAGAAAACTATCACCTTTTCTGTAACTGACTTTGGCAGGGCATTGTGGGTTTGGTATCTGTATCATTAATGAGTCTGCTGAAGTGTGTGTTAAGAGTAAAATGTCTATTTCTCAATAATTTCTATTAATGAACTTAGTCCTATAATAAAAAGTGGCCATAGGAAGGGTATGACTGTTACTGATTCCTACATCCCAGCACTGCTCTCTGAACACCTGTGGGGCTCAGCTGGACACAGGACTGAATTCAGCTTTTCTCAGCCACTTGCCGAAGATGTGAGGCTGAGAGAATTGTCCCATTCTCAGCCCCTCTGCATTAAAGAGGAATAACATCACTTTTGAGTAGTGTAATTTCTAGCTGGTTTTAGGATGATTCATCAGTTAATATAGTTAGGGTTCTGAAAATACTGCTCTGGCAGCATGCTCTGTCAATGGCACTAATACTTTGCTAGGTTGCTTGGAGCAACCTGCTATAGTGCAAGGGGTCCCTGCCTGTGGCAGGGGGTTGGAACTGGATGAGCTCTAAGGTCCCTTCCAATGCAAACCAGTCCATGGTTCTATGATTATCTATGGTAATACAGTCTCACACCTTCTTTTTCATAATCATTCTTGCAAGAAGGATGCTCAGGTGCAGTGCTTTTCCTGTTCTTGTTTGAGAGAGAACAGGAACAGCAAAAGTTCGGCTCATTGTTTCAATAATGGAAGTCACAATTCTTGGAATAGAAACTCAGCTTTCCTTTCGGGGAGGCGGGGCCCCTGAAAAATGAGAGATGTGTAATCCCTTTCAGTTGGTGACAAGCTACTCTAGGAATAACCTATGTGGTGGTGTCACCGATGTCTGCTCTAGAGGAAGGACCTTGCTAGGAAGCCTCCATTTAGCAGGACAATAATATAAATGCAGATCATAATGCCAAGTGTTCTAACCTTTCTGTGCTACAGAGGAGAGCCTAAAAGACTAGGCAACTCTGTGCTGCAAGCTGGTTGACCCCATGTGAGTGGGCTCTGTGAGCCAGGATCTGCCATGCTCTGCCCGCTCCCTCAAGCATCACCTTTAAGAGTCAGGAGGTCTTAGGGGCTCTGCTGAAACCCTCCCACAAGACAAAGGTCTGTTGCATTCCTGTCTGTAATGGTCTTCTGGTACATGGTGTGGTTACAACTGTGTGAACACTCTGCTCCCAAACAGGTAAGCATTCATTACAAAGCTGCTTCATTTTGTGTCAAAACCCCCACTGCAGGTGCTCATCAACTTGAACATGTGGGTGTCATATCTGCATAATCACACTGCTCACAGCAAATAGTCTCTGTGAGATTAAGAATATGGTGAGTGCATATAACGTAATACAGTAAAAATGAAATATAAAGTCTCCTTTCATGTCCCTGTTCACCTTTTCACACCTAACTTGGAAGAAACACTGGCTGCATTTCTAATACATTTTCCAATGCTGATTTTTCCCATCAGGGAAGTTAATTCCCTCTCTAATAACGTACAAATTAATCCATTCCAGTACAAAACTAGGTATTATAATGCAGAGAGGCAAAATTGTGGGATATTGAGCCATGAAAGTTTTCATATGAAATTCAATAACAAAGAAATAGTGTATTGTAATTTTATCCTAGAGGGGCTGACTTTGAAAACTTAATTCTGGTGTATTTAAATATGATTTTTACTGTTATTTTTAAATGTGATTAAAATTTAATTTATCATCTGGCACATCTTTACAATGGCTGATCTCAGTGATCTCAGGAGATTTGAACAACCTGAAAATGCTGCCAAGCTCCAGCTATAAAGCTTCCATCGTGTTTGAAATGTGCCACTCTTCTCCAAAGCTACAGAACTATGCTCTGAAGCTATATTATATACTGATTTGTACTCGAGGTCTCATAGTTCTGCTGGAGTGTGGTGCCCAATATTCAGGAAAAATATCAATTTTTTATATAGATGTTTAAGAAGAAACAACAATAAGACAGTTTAAATCAGAAAGATCACATCTAACTTGAAAGGGAGGGTACTGGTCTTACATAGCTAAGAAATGCAAAGTGCTTACATATTCATCCCGGTGTCCAAAAAATAACCTTGCTTATGCCTGAGGGGGAAACAAGCATGATTTTAAAGTGTCAGACTTTGGAAAGGAATCGGCCCTCTCTTCAGATACCGTTTCTGTCTCCAGATTGTCTAATTTGATGTGAAGGTTGGTTTAGGACTGAGTCCAGGAAGACTGAAGTCAGTGGTAAAGGGAGATCTGGTATCTCAACACTATATGATAAACTCAGTTGCATCCATGGTTCTCTCCAAAAAGACCCGTTATCAGAGGAGTTTTCTTTGATTGGCTTGACACTATGGTGCCTTGCTGCTGGATTTGAAACATTAACCAGCATGTCCTCATCATGTTTCATTGCTGTATGTAGAAAGCCCCCTGGATGCTTCAGGGGGACAGGGGTCAGCACTGGCAATGAACAGAGCAGTGCATGGAATTGCAGTGTCATAAACCTGCCATCTCCCTGTGCAGTGAAAGTCCTCTTGAGAAGTATGGGTGTTCTTTGGGGTTTCAAGGCATTCAGCACATTTTAGGAGGGCCTTGGTATCATTTAGAAGAACACAGGAGGAATACATCTCCCTTTTTTCACAACAGGTGTGTATCTTCATGGTGCCAGGCGCTTCCTACAAATGAGGATTGGCCTCTCTTTGAAGTGAAGGTTAAAACTACTGAGAAATTCATGAAAATTGCTCGCATTTGTACAAATTCACACCCTCTTACAGCTATGTGGGAAGATTAACTCTCAAACTCAGACAGATGGCAGGACGGGCATGGCACTCATGATTTACTATCCATCATTACTGTTCTTCCTGCAGCGTACAACCATGTAACACCTGCAGGGCTCTTCACTTATTCCTTTTTTTTTGAAGCTCTCTTTTACTCTAGGTCTGTCAGAAAGCCTTTTATTTCTATCAAGTTACTCAGGGTGTGTGGGTGTTTAGAGAGTAAAGCCACAAACCCCTTCTGGTGGTAAAAGCCAAAGTATCACAGCACTAATCATGGGAACAAGAAAAAGTGAGAAGAACTTGTCCCAGACTTAAATTACTTTATCTGCTTGTTTTTCTCATGTAAATGCTAAGCTTGCTGAGTGGCTTCACACATTCAGTTAATGGCTCAAGTAGTGTCTAATGACTCAAGCCCCTCCACCTCCATTTTCACTCCACCCAAATCACAAGTGATCCTAAAGGAAATGTAAAATGTTACAGATATATAGTGAAACTGAGAAATAATGCAGTGACCCAAGTGTGTGCTTCGGGTTTGTCTCAGTTTTTACTTTTCTGTGGAAGTCAGAGGCATGTCGTGGTGGTTTTTTTTCAATGAGATGTGCTGGGGTTTTGTTTTGTGAGGAAATACTTGAATGTGTTTGTGGGTAAATGGATGGATGAACTTAATCACTGAAAAAATAGCATAGTCTTAGCGAACAGCTACATTAACACTCGGCTTCCATAGATCTTGGTAGCCGAAGAGCTGCCCCTTTGTTTAAGCTTTTGGAACTATGAAAATGTTGGCATTGGAGTATAGATTTTCAGTTTAATCTTATTAAATCTTAAAACCAAAACAAAACAAAAAAAACCCAAACAAAACCACAAAAAAATACCTTTCAATATGGTGCTATTAAGAGGAGAGGTTTGAGTTATGGTACTGCACAGGACACTTCCTGGCACAGTGTGAGCTTCCCAGCCCCTCTTCAGAACCAGGCGGCCCCAAGGACACAGGGGGGTGGCTTCAGACCTGCTATGAGGCAAACAGCGGAGGCCCAGCCCAAATTCCCAGGGGATGGTGCTGCCCCTTCCCACGGGCAGCCCCAGTCCACAGCCTGCTCCCACACATGGGGTATAAACCCAAGGCTGCTGGCAGCAGGGTGGAGGAGCCACCTCTGGCACCCTGGTTAGGAGGGATGAGGGATTCCTCTTACACGGGGCACACAACTCCACTGGTCTTCTCCAGCTCCTTTAAACCAACTTTGTTTATGAAAGATACTGTGGCCAAAGGAAATAAAATAATTCATCCTTAAACACTTAGGACAGGTTTTATGCAAATGAATATATAAAAGCATGTGTGCAGATATTTATATGAAAGGATGTCTACATGTCTCTATCATTTTATAATATATAGAAATACTATTTTAAAGTTACAAGTGTTAAACAAAGGGATCCTTGATATAGATGTTCCGTAGCCAAGAGGAGCAGTTTACTTAAATAGCAATATTTATAGAAGTGAGAGCTTGAGCATCAAGTCCGAATATAAAATAGTTGTATTTTACAATCTTCAGTATTTAAATATGAAAGTAGCCTATAGCTACCATTTGTAAAATGTATCTAAGAATAGAATAAGTCACTATTTACCATAGGAATGGCCAGAATAGCCTCCCTGAGGAAGATGCCTTGTAACAAGTATTTTGAGTTTCCTCTACACTGTGAAATTGTTTGTTTAGGAAAATCTGTACAGTAAGTCTAAAAGCCATCACTTTCTGATGTCCAGGAATACAGCAGAGGAATATGGCTCAATGTGTAGATACAGAGTTAAGCTCCTGGTAGCACAACTTCTGTTTTCTGTCCCACCTTAAGCAACCCCAAGTTTGTAATGCCTGGTGGAGGTAACTTCATGAAAACCAGTGCTTAACACGAGCAGATTAAAAACCAATTTAACTGATGGCCACAAACAGAGCTTAGAGTCTGTAATGGCCACAAAGATTTTGTGTCAGGGTATAAAAGCCATTAATCAGTATGCAGAAGGTACTGCCTGCCCATAGAGATGCTAATTTTGTGACACTTTGGAAACTCATGTTCTACATTTACTGGTCACACTAGATGGAAACTAAACCCGCCTTAGCTTGAGCTGGGAAATCAAAGGACTGCAAAATGACACATTTTCTTGTCCCCATGCAGGCTAATTTTGAGATCTTGAGTTTCTTTCTGTAAGTTGCTTGACAACTCCAGTGCAGACTGAGTATCATGAAACACAGTTGTCCTAATGATGGGAAGTTGTACTTGTACAGCAGTGCAGCCAGTTTGACTGCAGAAAATAAAGAGCCCATCACTGTCCTGCTCAAGTATTAGAAAATGACAAAGTAATCCAGCAGTCCATTAAAGCAGTTTGTGGTGGAGTAGAACAGAGACCGAGTGTTTCAACATGTAGCACTGGGGGCTGTTATTTTATGTTTTGGGGATTCCATCCCACCGAATTGTTATAGAAGTGTCTATATGCATAGTTTATACATAGCAGACATATTTCCATAGAGTAACTCTATTGAATGCAGATGCTGTTAACAGCAGCCATTTGAAAGTTCAGGTATTTCCCCTGCTTACTCCAAGTTAGGACCTGGTAGAGAAGCAATTCCTGTTTAGAATAAAAGCCGCTCAGTAACACAGGGGTTTCAGCCGTTTGTGCCCGCGAACGTTCTGGGCAAGCTGCGCGGCTCCCAGCGGTGTCTCCA
>NW_009929621.1:1751-2101 GCF_000696875.1 Nestor notabilis | reverse complement strand
GTGCGCAGCCCCGGTTGTGCTCCTGGCGATCGAACAGGGGGGAACCAGCAACAGATCATTGGGTAATGGTCAAAAACGCCGATTCATGTCCTTAAAGTGCTGCTGCGTTGAGAAAGACGCTGAATGGACAAGCTGCTGTGCTCCAAGTTACGTACTGCCCCCCAGAAACACCCTCAGCCGTGCCCCTTGCGGCATCTGTGGTATTTGGGGCCTAATATGGACCCCAATTAACTTCTTGGTTAATGAAGACCCCCACAAAGCCAAAGTGCCGGGCTTCATGAGGGGAGGTGAGACACCCATGCAAAGGCCATGAGGATGAGCAGGCGCTGGAGGAGCTTCTGCATGGAGAA
>NW_009929621.1:0-1483 GCF_000696875.1 Nestor notabilis | reverse complement strand
GGGGCTTGGAGCAACCTGCTCTAGTGTGAGGTGTCCCTGCCCGTGGCAGGGGTTGGAACTGGATGATCTTAAGGTCCTTTCTAACCCAAAACTGTCTGGGATTCTCTGATTATAAGCAGCCCACCCATGGGAGAGCTGCTGCCAGGACCCCTGGGGCTGACCCGCTCCCACACTGCTCTGGGATGGGACTCCCCGCAGGAGAGCTCTGGCTGCTCCACCGCCTGGGCCCAAATTCAATCACAGAATCATGGAACCCCAGGTTGGAAGGGACCTACGGGTCATCTGGTCCAACCCTTCTTGCCAAAGCATGTCCCAGCACCCTGTCCAGCCAGGTATTAACAGTGTCCAGCACTGGGGAACCCACCACTTCCCTGGGGGGGTTATTCCAATGGCTGAGTGTTCTCACTGTGAAGAACTTTCCTTCTGACCAACTGGAATCTCCCCAGGAGCAACTTGTACCCATCACCCCTCGTCTTTTCCATGTGACTCCCTGTAAAAGGCAGTCTCCATCTTCTTTGCAACCACCCTTTAAACAGTGGAACGTGGTGGTAAGGTCTCCCCTGACCCTTCTTTTCTCAAGGCTGAACAAACCCAACTCTCTCAGCCTTTTCCACACGGATTCACATCCTTTGATCACCTCTATGGCCCTTCTCTGGACCCTCTCCAGCCCATCCACATCCTTTCAATGCCAACTACTCGGTGCTGGGTGGCTGTGCTCAGGAGCTCGGGCCACCTCCTGTCTTGCAGTAACCTCCTCATGAGGACAACCCAAACCACTGCACACCTCTCCTAAAACCCTGCCTCCTTTTTACAGGCAGAGCTAGGTGATGGTTGTAAGCACTCAGACACACCACCCATGGGTTAGGACAGCGTGAGCAGCTCACGTGGTGCTGCTGAGCCAGCTCCAGCTGTGGAGCGAAGCACATCTGCCGAACTCACCAGCTCCAGCACGTAACTCACTCTCACACCTAGGGAAGGAATTGCTTTTGCTCCTTCATGGAGCTCAGGTGGCACCAGCGGCTGAATTTTACAACCAGCTCTTCCCAGCCTTGTTTGCTTCTCGCGGTACCAGAAGCGTGACCCTGCACATTGCAGCACCAACCAGAACAAATACAAACTGGTTAAATACCATCCAGAAACACTGCACTGGGCAAACAGATCCTGGTCTAAAGAGTCCACAGAAAATCCGAAACGCTCAGCATTAGGGACTTCTGAGCAATGTGTTTGATCAACTCTCCTTTACTCACTCCCTGTTCCATAGACCTGTCAGACAGCTCAGGATGGAAGGGACCACGGGATTCCCTCCTGCCCAGCCTCTGCTCAGGACACTCAACCATGACACCAGATCTGGTGACTCCGGGCTTTGACCACTTTGTCTTGAACACCTCCCAGGATGGAGGCTGCACGAGCAGCTCTCACACAGGCCAGTCCCGGCACAGACGGATGGTTCTTCTCCCCTTGTGGCTTGCAGAGCGAGACCCAC
>NW_009929620.1:33324-42687 GCF_000696875.1 Nestor notabilis | reverse complement strand
TAGTCACTACTGTCAATAATTTCTCTTGAATCTTTCCACTGATCTCAGTAGGAATTATACCAGGCCTTTGTTAGGCACATAGCAGATTGTGGTGCCTGTTACTCCTGGTATTTGGACTGGTTTGTTTCTATCAAGTATGCATGTTTCTATGAAAAACTGTCTGTGAATGGTGTCTTTCCCACAAAAAGCAGCTCTGATGAGGCATGAGTGGTCATTGGGTTGTATTCCTTTCCAAGCCACATTTTGTAGAAATGGTACCTTCTCTGAAGGCTTACAGTAAATAGATGTGCTGGACAAAGGTTGAAATGATGTGACCAGCCAAGAATGTACTGTAACTCAGTAGGTAAACTTGGTACTACAGTCTTGCAGTACCTGTATCACCTGGTTTTCAAATGAGAGGTAAGTCACATTGCTAGTGTATTGCAAATGACTTGAAGTAAGTAACAAGAATATTATGGTTTTACTTTCACAGCATTAATGATATAAGCACCTGACTGAATAATTCATGTATGTTTTGCTGAGGTGTTCTCCCAGGCAACCAAAAGCTTTCCTAATGGCTTGCCTAGACAGTGATTCCAGTCTCTGCTTACAATGGTTGATTTACAGTGCCCCAGCACTGGGCTAATGTGGTTTTCTTTCATAGCTGTCTCAGTCATATAGAATTGTTGCCCTACCTATAGACTGTTAAATACTTTCCCTTATTTGG
The DNA here is from genome assembly GCF_000696875.1 of Nestor notabilis. Classification (NCBI taxonomy): domain Eukaryota; kingdom Metazoa; phylum Chordata; class Aves; order Psittaciformes; family Psittacidae; genus Nestor; species Nestor notabilis. Next base: position 41,981 of record NW_009929620.1, on the reverse strand, counting down.
CTCTGTCAATTGATATGAATATTTCATGCTCTGCAAGCTGCTCCAGAGGCTTGTGTTAGTGATCACCCTTTCCTTTTTGACTGCACCATTCTGATACTCAGCCAGCTCTCCCATTTTTAAAGAAAAACACTAATCAATTTGCATGTATTTTGCTGCTGTAGGCAAACCATATATATATGATCTACGTACCCTATTTCAGCTATATCTTCTTACCTGCAACGTCATCTACTTGATGATCTTAAAGGTCTTTTCCCAACTAATTGATTCTGTGATTATATGATTCTACCTTACTGTATTGAGTCTATGTAGCAAGGTTTGGTAGCACAGTGGCTAAACAGGTGACTTCTGTGAGAAGAAACCAGGGTCTGCCCTGATGTTGGATAGAGCCAGTTCTAGATGGCCCTAAAATGGACCTACTGGTGGCCAAAGCTGAACCCATCAGCAGCAACACCAGTAGCACCTTTGTGGTAACATGTTTGAGAAAGGGTAAAAAACATTGTGCAGAAGCTGTGAGAGGAGTGAGAAAAATGGAAGAGAAACAGCGCAGCAACACCAAGGTCGGAGAAGGAGGAGAGGGAGAAGGTGCCCCAGAGCAGAAATTTCCCTGCAGCCTGTGGAGAAGACCATGGTGAAGCAGGTTGTCCCCCTGCAGTCTGCAGAGAAGGAGGATATGTCCTAGAGGAAGCTGTAGCCCATGAAGAGCCCATACAGAAGGAGGTTCTCTGGCAGGACCTGTGGCCCATGGGTCTCCACGCTGGAGCAGTCTGTTCCTGAAGGATGCACCCCATGGAAGGACCCACACTGGAGCAGTCTGTTCCTGAAGAACTGCAACCTGTGAGAAGGATCCACATAGGAGCAGTCAGTGATGTACTGTATCCTGTGGGAGGGATCCCACACTGGAGCAGTCTGTTCCTGAAGAACTGCAACCTGTGAGAAGGATCCACATAGGAGCAGTCAGTGATGTACTGTATCCTGTGGGAGGGATCCCACACTGGAACAAGGGAACAGCTTGAGGAGCTAAGGGTGGCCAAGATCAAACATTATGAACTGACCACAACACCCATTCCTCAGCCCCACTCAGGGGAGAGGGAGGAGGTAGAAGAGTCAGGAGTGAGGTTGAGCCTGGGAAGATGGGGGTGGGAGGAAGGTGACTTTAGAGGGTTTTTTGGAAGGGATGGTTCTTGGTTTTAATTGGCAATGAATTAAATTAATCTTCCTCAAGCAAAGTCTGTCTTGCCTGTGACAGTATCTGGTGAGTAATCTCCTTGTCCTTATCTCAACCCATGGGCTCTTTCATCTTATGTTCTCCCCGTTGTGTGCTGAGGAGGGGAGTGGGAGAGTGGCATGGTGGGACCTGTCACCCAACCAGGGTTAGCCCACCACTGTTACCTAAAATAATCCCTCATGGTCCTTTAGGCAGACTATATTTATGAATTTACTTTATTGAATGTTACCAAGAAATGTAATCAGGGAAGACGAATGCTTTCTCACTCCCTTGTTTATACTCTGTATTTGAATGTGCAGAAAAGATGAACCGAAACTCATGGATTTGAGCTTGTGTAAAATCTGGACGTGCCCTCCTAATATTCAGCTGTTTTCTTTTTCTACCTACCTCTGAGCAACCAACACAAAAGCTGGCTGTGGAACACCTGGTTTCTGGAGCATTGGTGTCTGTTTCAGCCAGGAGTCTGCCTTTGCGATGCTGGAACTAATGATCTGGGCTGAAATCTTGACCTATTCTGATGCTTCTCTTAAATCCTCCTTCTCAGGCACTTGGTGAATGTTGTCCTTCTCACTTTCTTTGACACTCTTAAAGGGCACTGAGCAGTAGTTTTCCAGTGCTTGCTGACACATTAACTGCTAATATTAACATCCGTTTACTTTTAGCTGAGGCAGCTGTGTAATTTCTTAGATGAGATGAAAACCTTCTCTTAGATAGGCTCTCTGTTCCCACTGAGCAGCAAAGGTGGTGTGCCAAAATACTGTCTGAAACAAAAACATGCTGGTGTTGGTTGGTGGGGAAGAGGAGGTATTCCAGGCAAACAAACTGCTTATGTTGAGTGTCTGAATCACAGGCTTTTCCTGCCGAAAAATAAGATTTACAGATGTATGTAACTAATGAAATCTGCAAAGTCTGCTTTCTTCCCTTGCAAGTCTTGGAACAGAATGGGGAATATCCATGGCCTTTCTCCTATTCCCATCAGCTCAAACTAGACTGGTGGTGTGTAAAGCTAAATGCCTTTCCAAGTTAGAGCAAGGGATTCCATCCAGTGAACAGGCTGAGCTGCAGGGGCAAAGAAGTCTGGGTGCATCTGCCCCTCTTTTGGTGTGAATTCTCTAGTGCTTAGTAAAGACTGAGCCAAGCAATGATTTGTATAGGAAGAGCTCAAATTAATCTGCAGAGGAGGTCTGCACCTGGCACTTAGATCCCTTCCCTCTCAATGGAAGCCAGTTCCTTAATGATATGTCCATGGTCTTTAAACTTAAATGCTACCAGGGTAGAATGAGGTGCCTTAGATGGGACTGCTCCTTGCTGCACCCTAGCTGACCTTTGCCTGTTGTCACATGCTGAAAAGAGAGGCTCCTTTTCCTCTTGGCCATGAAACTGCCTTATCCTTGTTTTACCAACAAATACCTCTGCCTCTGGCCAGAAAGCTGCTGCTGAATGGAATGTGAGCATATGAGGGGGAAAGCGGTTTGTGTCAGTGTTCTGCCTATTTTAACCTCTACAACTACAAGCAAGAATGAGGCCTTAAATTCAAGGCTCTAAAATCATCAGAGAACTTCCACTTACAATGTCTGTGTGAGGTAACAGCTTCAATCTTTTGAAACTGAGCACAGTTTGACAGCAAGGGAAGGAATGAGCGGAAGGTAAAGTGAGCATTCTTGCGTGAAAGCACTAATATGCTCCAGAAGTCATAGTGGAGACACTTAAATTTCAGTTCGTTCCCAAATGACTTGATTTTAATAGTCTGTCCAAACCCATTTTACATTCCTTTCAATTCCTTCAGGGCATTCAGATTCCACAAGCATTTATGTGCTACCTAGTTAAATTGAAGGACTGTGCTTAATCCCAAGAATAAAATGATGATGTTTTAAAAAGGTTGATCTTTGATAACAAAGCTGAAGGTGCTTTTAAAATAAAACAAGTATAGAAAGTTGCAAATACATTACTTTTCTAAGAGAATAAGTGGAAAAGAGATAAGCTGTAATGCCCTTCATTGACACTGTACAAGGCAGTGCTCAGTGACCTTTTGTATTACATCAAACTCTTGTCTATAGTAGAAGCTGTTTGAGTTTATTAAATCCTGAGTATCATGCAACCACTGGCTTCCCATCTTACTCTCTGAGGCAAATGTTCCAGAGGAGCAAGAGACCTGTGTTCCCTTTCCCAATTAGTACTACCCCATGCAGCATGGGAAAGCTCCACACACCTTTCTGTCTCATCCAGCACACATGGAGTGACTACGTCAGTGAACAAGAGAAGAGCTATGGATGCCATCTATCTGGACTTCTATAAGGCCTTTGACATGGTCCCCCACAACATCCCTCTCTAAAAACTGGAGAGAGATGGAGTTGATGGGTGGACTGTTTGGTGAATAAGGAACTGGCTGGACGATACATCCAGAGAGTGGTGGTCAATGGCTCAATGTCTGGATGGAGATCAGTAATGAGTGGTGTGTCGCAGGGGTCCGTACTGAGTACTAGCACCTGGCATTGAACCACTGACTATGGCTGGGACATGAGGGACTATTAGTCATTAATGTCCCTGACCAGCCTCACCTGAGGCCTCCACCTTCTGCCCTTGATCCCAGGAGCTCCATTTAAGCTGAGGTTTGGACTTTTCATCCTGGTCTAAGCTGCGTAACAGGCATGGCTATCTTCAGTCCCGTCTCTGGCCTTGCTTCCTTGAGAGATCCTGTGCCAGTATTTTAGGTAACCTGTCCCTGGTCCTTTCTCTTGGATGGATACTGAATCTATATTGCAGCATTATCTCCAGCCCTGATTTGCCCTCATCTCCTCTGTGGGTCCCTGAACCTGGTTCGTTACCTTGCCTTGTCTGGAGCTGTCCGATGACCCTATGCTGCCTGCCATGTTCAAACCGTCTGGGAGTGTGCCCTGGTGAGGGAGGGCACTTCCAGTGCTGTGGTCACCTTTGGTTCCTGCCTTGTAATTCCTGGCAGAGCTGCTCTGCTCTTGCTGCTTTCCTAAAGGTAAAATGAAACTGGAGGGCTGCCAGTCTTACTCTCTCCTCTTTTCATGAGTACAAAGTTCAAACAAATTAGGATGTTCTTTTATATAAAAGGGACAAAAGGATCTGAAGTGAATCTAAATGAAGAACAAATGATGATATTAAAGGAGGGGAATAAGCTGTTCCAGTAGTTAAATACTTCCCACTCTGAATCTGACCTAGCTTTTATGTGCCTGTGCAAACTCTTTGGCAGTAAGTTTTTTACAGCACTGTGTACACCAGCAATGCCTTTCAAATGCTGCTGTTTGTTGTTGTTCTCCTCAGCTGTGAAGATTTCCACAGGCAGCACTTCTGTAAAGGTCTGTAGCTGTAGTGAGGAGTCCAGAGGAAAAAAGGAGCCCTGCAAGAACAAGTAAGCGATGAGGTACTTTGCTCTCCTTCTGTGAAAGGTGAAGACATTTATGTTAGAAAGAAGCTATGCTATACTAAAAAAAAAAAAAAAAAAAAGGTTAAAGCTGATGATTCTTGCAAGGTAAGGAGGATGAGTCTGTGGTATATGATCACAGGGAAGGCTTAACTTGCAACACACTGTGAGCACACAGTACACTCATGTTTTTCTTGGTTTCTTTTTCATGTCCCAGTGCTGGAAAATTTGCCATGATTTTTTTCAGGTGGTTTCCTACAGTGCAAAACTTGCCTATTTCTCAGGCTTTCAAACCCACAGCCCGCTCAGCTGCACACAGCAGCCCCCATTTGTGCTTTTAGTTTTGCCTTTTTGACCATAACCTGTGATGGACAGAATAATGGTGGTAACAAAAGCTTATTTCTGAAGTAATCTCAAGTCTTTAAGTGCTAGAAGAGAAGTGTGGATACAGCAAAGATTCTTGACTGCTGTTTTCATGATGGTAAGCTCTAGCAGCATTAACTGAAAGAGGAAAATGGTCACATACTTTACAAGAATATGCCTAGAAGGGCAGGTGCTTTGTACCAAAAACTGCTCTGAGAGGTTTGCAAAGATAACTGACATTAGCCTGATGGCCTCCATTGAAGCCAAGGCAGAGTTTGGCTGCGTACAGTTTATACAGTTTATAGTACATAAGAATTTGTAATGGTACAGGAATACTGTTATTTCCTACTGGCAGGGGGCTTTTACTGGGCTCTGAGCTTTGGCCAATGACTGTACTATGTATCAATATAGCAAAGCTCCCAACCCAGTCACTGTGATTTTTGGCAGTAAACCTGACATTGTATGAGGCAGTTCTGCAGCTCATCATGTCTCTGGGCTAATGTCTACGTTGGCTTCTGCAATATTGCCTATATTAGCTACTGCAAATCCTTATGGAGTGACTGGTGTCCAACAGATTGACTTTATGGAAAAGGGGGACATTTAAGAGACAGCAAAGGACTGAGGTGTTTTCTATGCATTTTAACTCTCCAAAGAGAGAACAAGAGCTTGGGGAGTTGCAGAAAGCAGAACCATAGCTTAAAGTATATGTCAGGAAATCCTTGGTGAGGCTGGCTATGGAGTCCTCATAAGGCCTCCTAATAGGCAGGAGAAGGAGACGCATATGCAGTGCATGGGGAAAGGACAGTTATGGAGAGGACATAAAGAATAGAGCAAAGCTGGATTTGAGGAATACTGGGTGGCTTTGATGTGGGAAGCTCATAAATTTGTGGGAGAGATTTAGAGGGCTGTTGAAAAAGACTTAGGTGCATAACTGGGTGAAGGGGAGAGGGTAGTATATAGCAATAGGATCCCACACTGGCATTGCTCCATAAGAGGTAAGGGAACCTTGATGGGGAGAGGTATAAAAAGGCTTGCTCTAGGAGAGGACCAGAGCACAAACAGGACTTTTTCTGGGAAAGTTAGTGGCAACAAATTCCATTTCTAGTATGAGGACAAAAAATGACAGTGACGTGGATTGCATGAGCACACGGACACTGGTTTGGAAAAGTGTATTTTGAACCTGGAGTCTGGGTAAATGAAAATGACAGAGCACTGGTGTATGGACAAACATAGCAGTGAGTCTGAGACATGGGACAGTGAAAAGGAAGGTGTGGTAAAGGAGGTGTGGAAAGAGGAAAGCAGCCCTGTATGCATGTACCAGCACAAGGCAGGGGGTGAACCCTTGTTAGGTAGTTGTGTTCAGGGGTATATGAATGTTTTGACTGTGGTGGACTGTATTACTTCTGTTAACACTATGTAACTGGGAGGTTTTCAGTTCTGGACTTGCATAAATGTATATTGCTTCAATGCCAGAGTTGCTCCACTGTTCTGTGTAGCAAATGTGACTTCCACAGGTCCCTGGCAATTGTGAAAATCAGTTGTAAATGATGTCTGCCTGGATCTGTTGAGGCAGAAAGGATTGTCAGTAGTGTGCTTAAGAGTAAAAAGAAGACTTGGGGAAGAAAAAAGTATTTAACTCTGTTTCAAACTGTCAGCATTTGTCTTCGTGCTGTTTTCTGTTGTAGTATATAGTGTAATTACAAACCTGTGTTTCAGACATGCCAAGGTGGCAGTTGGAGATCTATGAACCTAACATTCCGGTTCTTATTTCAGCTCTGTTGTTTGTGTACACAAGAAACTCTTATTTTAGAGCAATTAGAGACAAGCATATTCACTGTGAGGTTAGCAAGGAAACCAGTGTGAGCAGAATGTTCAAGAGCAGTTAGGAACCAAAGTCCTGTGGTTTTGAAATATTCTGTAGCACTGAAATTGTTTTATGAAATCAGTTTTCTGGAATGACTATGATATTTAGGGGACTAAGCAGGCTGTCATGGGAAAAGGTGAGCAGTTAGTAATGGTTGTGGCTGGAGAGCTCATAAGACTGAGTATTTCTATGGCTCTGGATTCATAGCTATATTAGCTCCAAAATTCAGCAACGGGAGCTGTGGCTGGATCCATCAACATTAAACTTTGTATAGGGAGCAGCTGAAAATAGAGGGACACAAGCAATCTGCCACAATATTTACTCTCTAAATTAAATATCCTCATTGTAGACATCTCTATTTTTAATTCTGTTCTCTGATTAAACATCTGTTGGAGATAAGTTCATGCCTTCTTATTTCTGTTTGCACTGGTTCCTAGCTCCAGATGTTCCCAATGAATTGAGAATAAGCCTGGATAACCGAAGAGTCCTGCTGATGACATTGTGACAGTTCTTTCACATTCTATGGCAACTTGAGTATTAAAATACACTGAGGCGGACCATCCACAAATTACATTGGAGCATTTAGGAACTTGGTTTCCTTTAAAACAGAAGTAAATAAAGATGAACGTTCCTCTTCCCTGACCTTCCTGTTGTATTCTCTTGATGTCCTTGTGGCCTTCTGGCTAAGGACTGTTATTTGTGAAACTAAGTTGGGGAAGTGGAGAGGGAAATCCTAGGAATTGTTGTTCCAGGAAAATATTTTCATATGTCAGTGGATCTTTAGCTGAGGGAAGAAGATATGTCTGATTTATTAGCAGCAACAATTCAGCCTAGTGCATCAACTTGCCATGCAGATCCACTTACAACCATAGAGATGGTCTTACTACTTCAAATCAAAATTGCCTGTACAGTAAAAGTGCCTCTTGTATCACTGTGTTCTTATAACTGTACCTATAGCAGGCCTTTTAAAAAGCATTTTCACTGTCAGTTCATGTTGAAAGTTAGCTACTCTGAAGCTAAGGAGTGCTGCAGGTAATGCAGGTCATGAATAGATAAGACATTTATTGGTGCTTGCATCTTAAGACAGAAGTTGAAAGGAAACGTAATGGTGAAAAGTACCTGGTGGGTCCTGGTGGGCAGCAAGCCAGAAATGCACCCTTGCAGCTAGAATGCCAACAACATGCATTAAAACTGTTGCCAGGCTGAGGGAGATGATCCTTCTCTTCTGCTCAGCGCTGGTGAGGCCACAGCCCTGGATTCTATGTCCAAGAGACAAATGTGCTAGTGGAGCAAGTCCAGTGAAGGACCATGAAGATGAATAGGGGCATGGAGCATCTGTCATACAAGGAGAGGCTGAGAGCAGCAAATGTTTGGCCCAGAGAAAAGAAGGCTCCCGGGTGACTTAACAAAGTGTGTACATATCTGACGATAGTAGAAAAGGTAGAGTCAGACTCTTCGTGGTGGTGCCCTTGACAAGAGAACAGGAGGAAATGGCTGCAAACTGAAATCCAGGATATTGCATTTAAACATAAGAACAGTCTGTTTTGCTTTTAAATTGTGATCAAATACTGAAACAGATGACTCGGGGGTTGTGCAGTCTCAGTCCTTAGAGATCCTCAAAACCTGAGCAACCTCCTGTAGTCCACCCTGCTTTCAGTAGGGTAGTTGGATCTTGTGATCTTCCAACCTCAGCTGTGCTCAGACTCTGCAAGTCTGTTCTCCAGATCTGTTCCTTACATTTGAATATTTTAAAGCCTTTTGGGACGTACCTAGTTAAAATACAATGAACAAGAAGACAACGTCACAGCTTATAA
>NW_009929620.1:11355-33307 GCF_000696875.1 Nestor notabilis | reverse complement strand
GAATTAATAAATTTATTTCCTACTTTAATAAAATCATACTTTAATTATAGATAAACAAATGATAACATCCAGCCCTGCTAAGGAGTGGGAAATGATTCAGGAAATGGATATTGCTCTGATCTTATGAATCCTTTATTCACCTAGGTGACTTTGTTAGTCCCACTAAATTGTTTATGAACAAATTCGATACACTTAAGTCAATGTCTGCAGAATCTCAGCTCTCATAGGCACATTCCTGTCCTTGATTTGTTCATCAAACTGCCTTGGGCTTAGCAGAGGAGGCATTTCAGTCATTTTTTTCTGACTAAGAGAATCCCAGAATCCCAGACTGGTTTGGGTTGGAAAGGTCCTTAAAACCCATCCAGTTCCAACCCCCTGCCACGGGCAGGGACACCTCACACTAGAGCAGGTTTCCCAAGGCTCTGTCCAACCTGGCCTTGAACACTGCCAGGGATGGGGCAGCCACAGCTTCTCTGGGCACCCTGTGCCAGCGCCTCAGCACCCTCACAGGGAAGAACTTCTGCCTTAGATGTAACCTGAACTTCCCCTGTTTCACTTTGAACCTATCGCCCCTTGTCCTGTCACTACAGTCCCTGATGAAGAGTCCCTCTCCAGCAGCCTTGTAGCCCCCTTCAGATACTGGAAGGCTGCTATGAGGTCTAATACAATAGTAGAGTTTAAGGGATACACAGAACAAACTGATGCCATCATCCAGAAGTAATTCGAAGGAGATGTTCAGTTGTTTGTTGGGAAGTAGCTATAACTGCACACAAAATATAACCTCTGACTTAGAAGTTCAAGCTTGGCTTTTAGTGATTTCAGGAAACCAAGAAACTTTTTTTATTTTAATTTCCTTTCAAAAGAGAAGGTGCCTAAATTAATACAAGGTAGAGGTTTCCAGGTTCCTAAATTTTCAGGCTAAGAAGGACAAGAAGGGGACTTAAAAAAAGGTGGGGATAAACTTATTAGTAGGGCCTGTAGCATTAGGATAACGGATAATCACTTTAATCTAAAAGAGAGATTCAGGTTGGATGTGAGGAAATTCTTTACAGTGAGGGTGGTAAAACATTGGTACAGGCTGCCCAGAGGGATGCTGGATGCACTTTTCCTGGAGACATTCCAGGCCAGGCTGGATGTGGTTCTGTGAAACCTGGTCTAGTTGAGGATGTCCCTGCTCATTGCAGGGGGTTGGACTAGATAAGCTTTGAAGGTCCCTTCCAACCCAAACCATTCTGTGGTTCTATACACAGCAAAGTACACTCACACTATGCTTCATATTTCTCTTAGAATTCCTGATGACTGTTCTCTTTTAGCACTTTCATTTCATTCACCTCTCACTGCTCCAGTCGTGCATCTCAGCTGGGGCAGGATGCCACTGCCAATAATCAGACGTCTTTCCTGTTGCTTTAAAGGCATCAGCTCAGCAAGTCTGAGTTTGCTCTTGATGCTGAAATACAGCCCAATTACTGCAGGAGTGGCACTGAGCACTCTCCAGTACCTTAGTACCTTGCTCTGTGGGCAGGTTTCTCTGCTTCTGGTACTCCACCTGGGCAGCTGCTCCTTGAGGCCTCTTCTGTTTGCACCAATAGATTATCCTGTTCTGGTAGAGCCCCTTGAGCAGTCTCCTTCTCTGTGTAGGTGCCACTCAGCCCTCTCAACACAGGTGTCACAGAAACTTTCTGCACCTGATGTTCCTCTTGATCCTCCTCTTATGCTTTGAACAGTGTTGCTCGTGTAACTATCCCTCCCAGACCTGTGTCTGTTATTACCCCCAATCCCCTTCCAATAAGAAAAAAAGGATACACTACTTCCTTAAATGGGAAGATGTTCTGTAGGGACGTTCATATTGCCAAATGCTGGATATTTGAGGTATTCTGAAGCTAGCTTCTGAAGCTCTACACTGTCTTCTGGCTTCACATAGCACCTAAAGCCCTTTGTCAGCCTGCTGTGACACAGCAAACTCCAAAGACTCCTTCTTTATGCTGCTTTAATGCAGCATTGCCTTGGTGGAGCACTTGATTCTGGGTGTGAAAGAAGATACTTAACATGCAGCCAATCTCTGTTGCCTTCTTTGGGAGGGTCCCTATCTGGAGGGCAGGTTGCTACAGAATTCAGCTGGTTTTGACCAACCTTTTCCACCTTCACTAGGAAATTTCCAGTAGTAGCAGTTGATTTGTTTTGTTGAATTTTATGTTCACTGAGGAGTCAAAGCTGGACTCAAGGAGGATTCCCTTTTTTGGGGAGAAAGATGAGCATTTTCTGTTGAGGAACTGGTCTGCACCACATCTATGACCATTAGGGAACTGCATGAAAATACAGGCATTAAGAGTGATGCCACAGTGAATTAGCCCATAGGTGAGGTCTTTCAGTCAGAGCATCACTGGCAAAAGGAAGGACTTGGCAACTCTTAGATGAGTCCAGTATACTCTGAGCCCTAAAGTTTGTGTGATTGATTTGAGCAGGTTCTGATTTAACTGTTCACCTGTCTACAGGTCCTGCTGTAATATTTTATAGCTAGAAGTGCACACAGAATGCATAAAAGGAGTTCTGGTTTACAAAGGCTGTATGTCTGTTGTGGCTTAAGAATCCTGCTGAGCTGTAGATGGATGGCAGTTGGAGTGAAAAAGAACTAACTAGCAAGATAGATAGATTCTTTAATAAAACTAGTGGCCAAAATTAAGAATATTCCTCTCCAGCAGGATCTTTAGGTTTGTTTCTGTATATGAAAAAAAAATCAATGTTAAGGTTTTTTGACAAGCAAGTATTTCAGTGGAGTTGTTTCTGATTAACCTGAGGGACTTCTTTTCTGGATGTGATTTGAAGCTTTCTATAATGATTGTTAAAACTCTCGAGAAATCCTGGCAGCAACTTGGAAAAAAAAAAGTCAGATTTCTCAGCGTTGTCTTTTTTCTATCCAGTAACAGAAAAGGATTTCTGGTTTCAAATGACTTTTTGGCTAAATACAGCTGAAAGGAACACTGAAGCTTGGTTTTGCAGGAGAAGGTATGAGGCACATCACTGGGTGCAGCTATGCTGAGAATACAAATGCTTGTAAAATACTGCTTGGTGATATTTAGTGCCAGTAGATTGTCAGAGAGCTGTGCACCCCAGATGGTAAATGTGGCAGCTTAGAATTGAGAAGTAAGACTTACCCTTTGAATGTGAACAACTTTTAATGAGGTTCACTGTAAATAGCATTCCTGTAGAAGTATGGTCTCCTGGAAAAGTTGTGTACCAAGTTTCTTCCCAGTATCTGATTCAGTGTGAATGTGCTGCCAGACTCTTCTGCAGTACTGTCAGTTTGTGTGGATTGCTCCTCTTTTGGAGCTGATGATGAGAATTCAAACCCAGTACTTTTATGCCTGTGCACAAAGCGGTGGCATGAATTAGTTGGACATCTTAAAAAACTACTTGTTGGTTCCTGCAATCCTGCAAGTTAATGCTGAGTTTGAAACAACCAGTTCTGCACATTTCCAGATGCCTCAGGTTTCATTGACCCTCCATAAAAGCAAGAAGTTGATTCATGAGCACAAAGTAGTTTCTTCTTTCTCCCCATGAAGCTGTACAGAGTTAACTGCACAGTGGAGGAAAAGCAAACAGCTCTGCATTCAGCACTGGTTCTGCTCACATCTGCCACCTACCCATGCCTGTTCTTTGTGCCATAAACTGACTGTGGCGACCCACAGTGTGTGAAGTGCTTCTGGAGCTAGAATAAGGAATGTATTGATACCATCACAATTACTATCACACCAACTTGGAAGTAAAGATAGAAACTAAAAGCATGTAATAGAGAAATGCTTGCCATGGTTTTGTATTTTTGCTTAAGCATGCTGTTGTTGCTACTGACAACAAGAAGTTGCTGGAATACACACTTGGGAATATCACTCCAGTACAACTTTTCTTCAGGGTATAGGAAATAATCATAAAATCCCAGACTGGTTTGGATTGGAAAGGACCTTAAAGCTCATCCAGTTCCAACCCCCTGCCATGGGCAGGGACACCTCACACTAGACCATGTTGCCCAAGGCTCTGTCCACCCTGGCCTTGAACACTGCCAGGGATGGGGCAGCCACAGCTTCTCTGGGCACCCTGTGCCAGTGCCTCAGCACCCTTACAGGGAAGAACTTCTTCCTTAGATCTAACCTGAACTTCCCCTGCATGAAGGTGACCCTTTATCCAGTTTTGTGGAAGTGGGAGACTGGAGAAGTCCATTGAGCAGAAGAAACATGATAGCAGCCGAATATTTGAAGAACACCTCTGGCTTAGGAAGTATTCAAGCTACAGACTGTGAGAGCTGGGGAAATTATTCTGAAAAGAAGTATAGCAATGTACTTGTCCTGTTCTTACATTCTTCAGGCATCAAATTTTGTCTGCTGTCAGGATGCTAACAAGATGCTGAACTAGTTTGGTTTTTTTCCTGGAGTGATTCTTCTGACTGTGAGTGAAATGTCTGGCAATAGATCCAAGAGTCCCTGAATAGCAAAGATGTCTGTTACACCTACCTTACTCAAAAAAAACCAAACACCACTGCCACTAACATACCCAGTATAGAACACTTTCCTGTAAGATTCCCAAAGATAAGAATGGCAGCCAGTATTTCCAGAGATGGGTCTCTATTAAAGCTCCAATGTTTTCCTGTTAAAACCTACCTGTGTTTTATGCACTAATTTATGAAGCAATGATTCCATTCTTTTCCAATGTGCAGCTTTGCAGCTTTGCAGCAAAGCTCTGTTTAGCCTCTGTATCAGCAACAGCTTGTGGCTTGATGGAAGAGTTGCTGAATTTTCAGGATTCTCTGATCCCCACCATATGTGGCAGACAGATTTGGCAGAGAGGATGGTGAATACAACACTGAGCAAATAGTGCAGAGGGCTAAAGCAAGGGGAATTGATGTCATTCCAAACATCTGGATGAAGACACTTCGGTAATGGCCATTTGCTTTCATAACACTATTTCACTGAAGAGACTTATAAGGAGAAAAGGCTGATCCCCCTGACCTTGAGATATGGGATACTTTCACACAAGGTTACAAGCAGGGCAGACTCTCTGTAGGGTGTTCAAAGTGTTACAGTCATGCAAGCTTTAGTCACAGTGTTTGGCCTAATTTTAAGCTATGAGTTTTATAAGAGTGAATCTGTCAGCTCATACAGTTCCTCAATCTTTAAGCATTTTAAAGTTACTTCAATGTCAATCTGATTTTCCTGCTCTGTGAATGAGAGATGCAAAAATGTGCTACAAGAAGATTGAAGTAATATCTTATAAATTAGGCCCCATTACTATATTGGCTTAACCTGTTTTCTGTGCTTGACTTATTGTCCTGTGGCTGTTCTTATCCAGTCTTGCACAAGAGGGGCAGAAAGCTGGAATATTTTTCTCCTTTTCTGTTCTCTTGCTCATAACAAGAGACAGGAAGCTTATTCCCTTACCAGATAAGGATTTACTGCAGCTATGAGGAGTTAGAGATGGGGCTGTATATTCTTGTACAAGCAAATAAGGGCTGTGACAATCTTATCCACTCGTATTTTAATCTTTGAAACCATTCTTCTTGCAGTAAAGAAGAATGTGAAGAATTCAAGGTGAGACAGGACCATTTGGTTATTTATTACAACCTCTTGAGTATATTAGTCCATGAATCGTCACCAATTGAACTGAGTTGAGCTTAGCAATAGTGTTCCCTTCAAACAGCATCTAGTTTTTGTCAGAATGACTCCTGAAATACAGAGTATGACTCCTCCTTTAGTTTATTTCAGTTATTAATACTCTTCACAGATACAAATTTGGGCATTAAGCTTTGTTTCGTAGTCACTAGTTTCTGTCAGAGCTAACCACAGTATAGTAGACAAGGTGTATACTACTGGTCTTTCACTGCAAGGTATTTCCCTAAACTTATGAATGAATTTCTGAGTTATGCTATGATTTTATTATCTTCTAGGTCCTAAAAAAAAGAGTCCTTTTAAAAAACTTATGCTCTTGTACAATACTACAAATGCTTCACAAAGGCCATTATATCTGTGTAGCAACATTATAATCGGGTCTTGTGATTTACGACTGTGTTTAACTAGTAGAGGTGAAGGTTGACCAAAATCCCAGGTGGAAGTGTTAGTGTTACATTCTTTCTGTAATGAGGAAGTTAATGGGAGTAAACTTATCGTGGCTATCATAAAAGATTCAGAATTGCCAACTGTTTTAACTTGTACATGAGCATTAGTTTCCCAGTGGGAGCCGTGTCTGTACATGCACTGCCAGAATGCATCTCATGTTTAAGAATAGCATTGTATGGAAAAAGATAATGGTGTTATAAGGACAGGGCTTTTACTTTGTTATGGATTTCCACATGCATAAACGTGCTAAGGAACAGATTGAGCAGGAAACAATAGAAGTCTCTCTCTTAATGGTCTTTAAGATTTGCAGGAGAGAAAGTGAATAAATTCTCACTGAAAACTAAAATGCTGCACTGACAAACACTCTTGCCTAAGGGGAATGGGGAGAAAGAGAAGGCAATATGAGGCGTAGAATGGTATGACTTTGATACCAGTCTAATAAAGATGTGGTGGATAAACCTCTATAGAGGAGAACATGTTTTCAGATTTAACATTATATTGATGTTTCATTACTAAATGATTCACTAATGTCAAATACACAAATAATAAATGTTACAAACCTTAGCACTGTACATGGCATCAGGTAGCAGTTGTAGGTATCACAGAACAAATCTGTAACAAAGCTATATATTTTCCAAACTGTAAGAATTATTAATCATTAAACTGTGTATTAAACATTTGTTAATACTTCCAGAATATTTAGAATCAGGACATTAGGAAGCCAGTTTCCTCTTTAGTATACTGCAGCACTGCGTGGCTGTGGTAGAAGGCATATTGATTTAATGAATAACATTAAATACATTCAGTGAACCTGATACGATGGACTTTCTGAAGTGGCAGCATAGTAGTATATGATCTTGATACAAAGCACTGATTTAAAGCTTCTTTTTATGTGGGATATTCAAGTCTAGAGTCAGATACAGATTAGTCTTTGGCAAGCACACGTGGAAGTAAACTGAGTTCTGCCATGGTAGCAGTGCTGGCAGTCAAGCCCAGCTCTTTCCCACAATAAAGTTGAGAAGAAAAATTATTCTGTATACATCTTCCTGGAGCTATAAACTACTTTCAGGGTCATTTAGAGAGACTCTGTTTGTCCCAGAGGAAAATTCTTGATCCACAGGCAGACATTGACTCAACATAGATGGAAAAAGAGACATATGCAGCAGCAGTAGTACTTGGTGATGACAAGGCTCCAGTGTATCCCCATTACAGTACATTTCTGTCAAATGAACATAATCACTGTCATTAAAATACAATAACCTCTCTCATCATTTAAGTCCAAAACACCTCATTAGAAATGTCAGGCATAAATGCTGCTTACTGGTAAGGGTTCAAATGCAGAGAGAAAAAAAAAAAAAAGAAGAGGACCGGCCATGTTTTGAAGTGCAGGGATTCTTGTTTGCATAGCTTTACCAAAGCAGGAAGAGAGTTCAAACCAAAAGCCTTAGACTGTAGCTAATTGAATGGAAGGGCAGATGCTTTGTACTTTCACATGTGTTCTGTAATGGAAGATAGGCTGTCTTATCAGACTGGTAGTTTTCTAGGTAGAAAATAGCATGAGTAATGACCCGTCAGCACCAACCCAGTTAATGTGGTGCACTGCAATTACATGTTTGCTGTACCATCTCTTCCTCTTCGTCTCAACTGTCTGTGGGTATTCTGTAGATACCACAGTCTCTGCTTCGCTGCTCTTTTCACTAGTTTCCATCCCTTTTACCCATTTTGATAACGGAAAGAGGAGGCTATAGGTTTCCAAGGCTTGTCTTCCCTAATAAACAGAGTGGGAGAAGCAGTTACAGCAGGCAGACTTCTTGACCACAAAGAAAAGAGATGTCTAAGAGACGTTTTTAATAACTCTTGGTTCCTGTAGTGATAAATAAAGTCCTGATGCCCTGACCTTTTGTAGAGCAGACTGTCCTATGAACCAGCTTGTCTATGAAATGGAGCTTGTCAGAAGAATGCAACTAAGGAGTTTTTGTGCTGTGGCTGTTATAAAATGTTCCCTTCTGGCCCTAGGAGTATGAAAGTTGTCTGAAACATCCTTCATTGCACTGAAAGGAGCAGCAAGGGCGAGGAGGCACCTTTTCCCTGCCAGGTTACCAGGGCCAACCTTCTATTCTAGGTCTAACTGTGTCCAAACTAGGCTGACAGTGATACTACCTAAAGGGAAATGCAGGACATGCTGCACAGCCTTTTTAGTAAAAAGAGACAACTTCCTAGTGTGAGATTCTGCAGAATCTCTTTATAAAGATGCACATGAATGAACACTATTGAATGTGTTTAATGCTTCTAGCTTTTCTGTGGGAATTTGAACAAAAAGAGACTAAAATCTCTCCTGTTAAAAGATAAGAAAAAACCTCCAGGAAGCCATTTGCTGCTGCTGTAATAAACATTCATTATTAACATGACTTTGTGAACTAAGAAAAAAGCTATTTTGCTGGTAGGACAGACCTGCTGTGTGTAGCTCTGAAGCACATTAGTGACATACTGCAGCAAGTATTGATATTCAGCAAGAAAGTCTTTACTACTCCTTCAAATTTACCCCTGTTGGGAATAGAAATAAGCACTTTTTATATTATTAGTTCAAAGATGCTGAGTTATTTGGCCTTGTAAGTGCTTTATTGCCTGCCCAGTTCAGGCCACCTTATGGCCCCAAGGAAGTTTATTTAATATCTTTGTAGCAGCCCAGCAACAATACTGGTAGACTTAATAGACCTGCTCAATAGCCAACATAAGGGTGGCAAGGGCATCATGACCAATCAAGCCTATTAATAAAGGACTTCACCTATTTATGTGGATCCTTTTACTGCTATGTGAGTTCACAGGAGTTTGCACTGGTTCCCACTGAGACCTTCCTGTAGGTCTGGAAAGTGCATTCGTTCGATGCTGGCGACTCAGGAGGTGTGACAATGCTCTATGAGTCTCTATTGGCAGTTAACACCAGGTTCTTCTATACTTCACCTGGAAAATGTTAACAAAAGAGCCCTCTTACTGGAACCTCTGTTGCAGCAATATTGGCTATATAATGAATAAATCAAAGAGTGGGCTGCAGTTAATCACCAAATCAGACAAGCAGTTTTGTGAGCAGGGGAATGAAGGAAACCTGGTTTCTTGTGGATGTGTTATCTGTGTGGGGTTACAGGCTATGTACCTGAGGTTAGATTCTCAGCTGTCTGATAACCAGGGAACCTACTTTACCTTCTTTCTCACAATGAGGACACTAATGATTTTTTTCTTTGACTGCCCCTCCTCAGGAGGTGATGAACATTGAGGTTTGCAGTACCCTGTCTGTTTTGATCAGAACTGGTCTATAGGGGCAGGGGGAGAAGTGAAGACACACGGGCATGTATTCATAAATAAGCAGTGTTTATTATTAGTTTCCTGTAAATTCATTTATCTGTAAGAGAATCTCTGTCTTAAACAGCTAAAAAAGTTGTAATGTCATGAGAGAAGGCGGGTCACTGGTTGGGGATCCAGCCTTTCAGAGGTAAAGCCTATTGGATTACTGTCTGTGCAATTAAACAAACCAGAGCACTGCAGTTCTTTAATGAAGCTGGAATTTTGAAAGGTATGTCTCCTGTTTCTGTTGCCTGACATGCCTCATGTACCGTTCTCTATCTCTTTCTGATAAACAGACACACATTTGATTCTAAGTGCTTTTTTATCTACATTAACGTGAACCACTCTTGGTTTATATGGGATGTGCTTGTTCATGTGGCATTTGCTTTGTTGGTCTTAGTTATTAGGTATAAAACATCACAAGATCTGGTAGGGAATTAGATGATTTTTCTTCTTTATGGCATATGTGAACATGAAAAAATATGTATTTTTGTTTGGGATGCTTTGAATCTACCACACAACTTCTCATATCTAGGGGATATCCCTTTTGTGATCTTGCTGTTTCACTGACCTGAAACAATTTCCTCCTCGAAATATGAACACTGCAGACCTTTTTCTCAGAGCAGTGTTGCCAACAGAGTTGTGTGACAGAACAGTAAGAACATTGATAGGATTCAGGGGTTTTTTTGACAAAATTCTAGCAAATTACTATAGGAAGAGTAATAAATAAGTGCAGTTTTCTTTCATGAGGCAGCCCTTAACACAGAAGGGGATAACTGATCTTGAAAAGTATGTTACCTTTCAATGCTTAGTATGTGAAAGACTCTTAGAGTATATTAAAAAGACCCTCAGTTTAATGATAAACAGTGACAATCATTTGAGTTACCTGAGTGTAAAAATAATTACAGTACTTTGTTTATATTGCTCAAAGTTAGTAAGATGATATATCTCAATGTAGTGGGAAATGAAGTCTGGAGAAGGGGAGTCTCACGGAGGACCTTATCACTCTCCACAACTGCCTGACAGGAGGTTGCAGTGAGGTGGGGTCGGTCTCTGCTCCCAAGGAACAAGGGACAGGACAAGAGGAAACGGCCTCAAGCTGCACCAGGGCAGGTTTAGATGGAGCTGAGGAACAATTCCTTCCCCAGAGGGTGCTCAGGCATTGGAACAGGCTGCCCAGGGCAGTGCTGGAGTCACCGTCCCTCCAAGTGTTCACACCCCGTGTAGACGAGGCCTCAGTGACATGGGTTAGTGGTGGCCTTGGCAGTGCTGGGCAATGGTTGGATCTGATGAGCTTAAAGGTCTTTTCCAACTTGGTTCATTCTATGATTCTATGAATTTACTTTAGCATGGGCTTGTTTTTCTACTTGTAAGACTGGGTCTGTTTTGGCTTGTTATAGGGTATACTTGACCTTTTCCAGCAGTCAATTGTTTTGGCCTCCACCTTGAGCAGCCTTTCATCAGGGCTTTTTGCCATCATATGAGGGCTAACATCTTTCTTGGGTGTTGGTGGAAGTGAATCAGACTGAAATTTCAGGCAAAACATGCTCCAGTTACGAGCAGCAGAGCCACACATGGCTATGTCAGCTCTTCTATACTGCCCTGCTTGCCTCTGCCAACTGTGGACAGTCCTGTTCAGCCTCATCCCTCTCAGAGAAGCATATATGTAGTTTGCAGACATAAGTAGATGGGTGGAAGTTAGATGAGCTGTTCTGCTTCCTGGGTAGCTGATCGTGCCACCTAGCAACACTGAAATGAATGCATCTCACATGACTCTCTCCAAGCTGTATTTAAACCTAACTGTGTTAACAAGAACACTCTGAAACATAATACATATGCAAACCTGCCAGAACAGTTCCGACACTTGTTTCTATGGTGTTGTCCTTCCTGGCTTCATTTATGACTTGTCTAAAAGGCATATCCACATGGCAGAAACCATGCAAGAAGCTTGATTCTATTGTGGCTGAACTTTCATTAACTTCTGGGTTAGCTAATTTTAAAGTTAGCTGAGTATTTGTAAAGTGTAAAGCAGTTACTAGCCAGTAGCCATTGCAGTATAGACAGCTTGTTCAGCTGCAGGGAATGCTGTGACTGTCATACATAGAAGTACTGGTTGGCAGATGACTCCTAGTAATAGTGAAATAAAACTGAAATCCTAAAAGTTCAGACCTTTTTCTGTCCAGCATTTGCACAGAGTTTATGGTTACATTTTGCACTCAGATTTACTTTTACTAGGCTGCAATAAACAGTTCTTTAAACTAGTATGAAGACAACATTGTAGGTGCTCTCAAAAGAGCAAGGACCTGTCCCTGTAACTGACTTCTGTAACTGACTTCTATACTCAAACTAAAATATGCAATGGAGGTGTCTTTCACTTTTAATTAAAGTTTGAGCAGAAGGATAGGCTGGCTGGCAGGGCCTCTTCTTGTCCCAGTTTAACTGAAGGATCCTATTAGCAATTCAGTAACTAAAAAGGACATGGAGGTATTTTTCTAACTTTCTGAAGAAATGTTCTAAAAATACACATGTATTAACTGTCTTTCTGCCTATTTCATTTCAAATGCACAAAAAGCTGGGAGTTCATATCTGCATCTGTTGGCTTCAAAGGCGAAGTTTTGGTGCAGGACGCAGCTGATGAACAGAATTAAGAACTGGTTTCTCCTTGAAAGACTGGGTAGCACACGAGTCCATCTTTCAACTAGGATTAATTCTTCCCATGCTTTTTATCACTTTGCTTGTTGTGAGAATACTTGTTCCAAAAGAGGATAGAACAGGACAACCTCATTAGCTGACCATCACAAGACATCAGATAAATCTTTCTCTACCTTTGTCTGTGCTGATGAATATAGCAGAAGTTCCTCTGGGTAGAATTGTATCATGAAAGAGTCTTTGTTTTGAGTACCCAGAGAGCTGAGCGAATCTGGAACTGTGTGTAGGTGTTTGAGGAATGCACAGTGTGAGTGTCTGACAGAGTGTCTCATTGCAATTATGTGACTTGCAATTGGCTTTGCTTTTCGCTGATCAAGGCCAGCATCTTGCTCAAAAGGGCCAATTTTTCCCTGGGATTTATCATTGCCATTCCCACTCCTGTACACAGAAGCTCCCATTTGCACTGTCTTCTAATCAGATTCCTCTATCCCTGTGGTCCCTGAACAGTTTTAATGTTGAAGACTGTGCTAGAAGCAAGGGAAAGCACCCATTGAAAGTATGATCCCAGTACTACGATGCCCTATTCCAACAGAGAAACAACTTATCAACTTACTAAGGCACAGACATCCATTCACTCAGCAAATGTTTCTGGTGGCTAAAGAGGTAATCCTCATCAGAATTTGTTTGCGGTTGTCCCTTTGCTGGAATTTATCACCTTTTTTGGCCTATCAGCAGAAAAGAATTTCAAAGTCTTCCTTATGTGATTCAGTGCAAACTTCACCAGCTTCATTTAGACTATTGAGAGAAGTGAGTTGAGTTGAGCTGTGGTACTTGTGTGGCTTCAGTTGCTGCAACCATTTGCTGATAAAATGTCTGCCTGCATCGAAACTGAATGCTGCTTAAGAAGATGAGTTGTGCCAGTCACAAACTCTTCTAAGGTACTCTGGGTTTAAATAACAAAGTTAGCCCTCAAACCACCCTGAAGATGTATGTATCCTGCAAGAATCTTCAGCTTGAAGTCTCTTTCTTCTATTCCGTATATATAGCATTCCCTTCCAGAATGCTGAAAAATTGTTTTTTTCAATGTAGTTTGGGTGAGAGCAAAATGTTATATGGGAACCAGACTGAGAGGAGAAATGGCATCTTTTTATTCCACATAGCCTCCCTAAGATATAAAGAGGCTGTTTGAGGAAGTTTGGAAACATTTGGTGATTCAAGCACTGCAAGTGGGAAAGAATAATTACATGCCATTGAAAATAACTTTTCCTATCTCTAAGCAAGTTTCTGCACATTATTATTATTATTATTATTATCGTCATCATCACCATTATTATTATTAATACATTGGAATGAAAACCTCTCTAAACCAAGAGCTTACAGAAAAGTGTTTAGGATCTCTTTGCAGTGAGGGGCCCAGAACTGAACACAGGATTCGAGGTGCAGCCTCACCAGTGCCCAGCACAGGGGGACAGTCACTGCCCTGGCCCTGCTGCCACACTGGGGCTGATACAGCCAGGACGCTGTTGGCTTCTTGGCTGCCTGGGCACAAGCTGCTCATGTTCAGCTCCATCAATCAGCACACCAGGTCCTTTTCCATGATCAGTTTCCAGCCACTCTGCCCCGAGCCTGGAGCATTTGTTGCATGGGGTGGTTGTGGCCCAGGTGCAGGACCTGGCACTTTACCTTGTTGAACCTCATACCATTGGCCACAGCACATGGATCCAGCCTATCCAGATCCCTCTGCAGAGCCTCCAGCAGACCAACACTCCCACCCAACTTGGTGTGATCTGCAAATTTCTTGAGGGTGCCCTCAGTCCCCTCATCCAGATCATCATCAGTGAAGATATTAAACAACACTGGCCCTAACACTGAATGACCAGTCACTAACTAGAAGAGATGCCATTCACCACCACTCTTTGGGCCTGGCCATCCAGGCTTTTTTTTTTACCCAGCTGTTTTTTCACATGACTTGCTCATCCAAGCCATGAGCAGCCAGTTACTCCAGGAAAATGTTGTGGAATATGATATCAAAGGCTTTGGTGAAGTCCACAGCCTTTCCCTCATTCACTGAGCAGATCACCTTGTGATAGCAGGAGATCAGGCTGGTCAAGCAGGACCTGTCTTTCATAAAGCCATGCTGACTGGGCCTGATCTCCTGGTTGTCCTGTGTGTGCCACATGATGGCATTCAAGATGATCTGCTCCATAATCTTCCCTGGCATTAAGGTCAGACTGACAGGCCTGTAGTTCCCCAGATCGTCCTTCCAGCCCTTCTTGTATAAGGGTGTCCCATTTGCTAATGTCAAACTGGGACCTCCCTGGTTAGCCAGGACTGCTGGTAACTGATTGAAAGTGGCTGCCTTCTGCAAGCTGCCTCAGTACACTTGGGTGAATCCCATCCCATACAGTCATATGACTTCTAATCTTTGGAAAATAAAGATAGCTAGAAAAAGAAGTTCAGTTCCATGGAAACAGAGAAATTGACATACTTTGTTTCATCCTGTTATAGAATGAAATGGAAATTTAAAAAAGTGTTTCTCTCTCCTTCTGTATTTTTCTGAGCCTTCCCATGTGCAGTAGTCCCTGTGATTTGGGCAGATATCTGTATGGCCAATTCACATCCTCCTAGGTTCAGTAAGTGCTCTGCAAATATAGTTACATATGTTTTTCTCCTTTCCTGGCAAGGTGGAGGGTAAGTTGAGGCTGCTTAGCCATCACTCAGACACATTCCTGAAGCCTGGAGCAAGCTGTGTGTGGAACAGTGGCCAGAGGTCCTGCATGGTTGGGGGAAGGCTGCTCTTGAACAGAAATCCTAGTGTGGACCAGAGAAACCATCCTAACAACTAGTGACTAGTGTCATGGCCAGTGACACTAGCACATCTCTTTGAAGCATTTCTGTTTCAGAAGGCAAATGTGTTAGGGATATTTTGTGGGTTTGAACTGATGGAGAATTATGCTGTAGCTTAAATTTTTCTCTCACTTACGTGTCTTAGTAGTCCTGAATGATAAGAAAAGGAAACTAGAAGTAGCACCCTGTACATGCCTATGCCTCCCATATGCTGAAGACGCTTCTGATCCCTGTGTTTTAAAAGAGAAACCTTAGAGGATGATCTGTACAGCTCCAGAATGCAAATTCAGCTAAGTGCAGATGCATTACTAAAGCGTCTTTACATAAAGTCAGTGCTGGGTAGGAAACCAGGGTGAGATTGATCATCAGCTCTGTTAAGTAATTCATTTATTCTAGAGCTGTAACATAGCCCTCATTTGTCATAGGCATTGCCAGCTTCAAAAGCGAAGTGTAATGCAGCTGTTTGTGTTATAGGAGGCTACTTTATTTCACCAAGGAGGAGCTTGTATTTGGCAGACAAAACTACTGAAGGCAAACTGTAAGCCTGTGGAATAACAACCACTGTGTCTTCAGTGGAACCACATTAGACGTAGGTTTCAAGAGATGATGGTTCTGCCAGCTCTCTAAGTACGGGTCAGTCTGGCTGTATCTGTGTAAGACTTTATCTGCAACTTGTGATGTGTCATGCTCTCTTCTGTATGAAATACCCACCTTTTCAGTGTAACAACTATACAAATTATACATATTGGGTTGAACTGCTTTCATTTTCTTTACTGTGCCTGCTTCATACTCCCTTGACAACCAGTGTAAGTCACCTGGTTTTAATGGTCTGGGTGTAGTGTTGTAAGAGTGCTTTAGAGTTATCAGTGGAAACATGGTAAAATGAGTTATCAGTGGTTAATCCATTCCTTATGATGATTAAACTGCTGGTGACACTGAAACCAAGAGTGAAAGGTGTGATACTGACAAGTGGCATATCCTTCACTATCCCGTAAATAACCCAAATCCTGATCTGATACCATTTAGGAAATGCTTAGCAGAAATTTCAGACTATATATCACTGAATCACGGGATGGTTGAGGATGAAAGGGACCTCTAGAGGTCGTCTGGTCCAACTCCACTGCTCAGATAGGGCCACTGAAAGCCAGTTGCTAAGGGCCACTGAAAGCCGGTTGCTAAGGACCACATCCAGACTGGGTTATGAATGTCTCTAAGGAGGAAGATTCCACCATCTCTCTGGGCAACCTGTACCAGTGCTCAGTCACCCTTACAGTGAAAAAGGTGTTCAGGGGGAACCTTGTTTGTTTAAGTATGTGCCCATTGCCTCATGTCCTGTCACTGTGCCCTACTGAACACCCCAGTGACAGAGACTGGCTCTGTTTTTTTTGTATCTTCCCTTCATGTATTTATACACACTAAGATCCCCTTGAGTCTTTCCAGGCTGAAGAGTCCCAATTCTCTGAGCTTTTCTTCATAAAATAGATGCTCTGGTCTTCCTTAATCCTTAATCTCCCTTAAGAGTGATGGCCATTGCTGAGCTCTCTCCAGTATGTCCATGTCTCTCTTACACTGGAGAGTCCAGAACTGGACCCAGCACTCTGCTTCCAGCCTCACCAGTGCTGAGTAGAGAGGAAGGATCAACCTCCCTTGACCTGTGGGCAACAGTTGGACTAATGTAGCCCAGGATACTATTTGCCAGCTTTGCAGCAAGTGCACATGGCTGGTTTGTGCTCAACCTGGTACCCACCAGGATCCCCCAAGTCCCTTTCATCAGAGCTGCATCTGGAAGAAGAAAAAGGCCATCTGTATTTGAACTGTGTTTTGCTCTTGTTCTCTTCCGTTGCTTTGACGTGAGGCTGTCAGGTATAATTTCTGGGGTCTTGTTTTTATTAGTAAAGAAAATAGTTTCCTTTTCTGCCTCTTAGTCATTACATGAGCTACTTGTGAAGAAAAAGCCCATTTGAAAGGCCAGCACTATATTCATTCTATGGAAGGAGGTAGCATGAGATTTATTGAGTGGATAAAGTTAGGCTTTTTGGCTTCTCTGTGCACGTTCATTGGGTATCCTGTGAATAGAGCATGTTCTTTTTTAATGACCAAAGACCTGACATTAGTCTTGACCTCTCTTTCAATGGTGACCTTAAAGGCAAAAAGGCCTCTCTCTAGCCATTGACCTGCATACTCACAGTCCTGCTGGAATAAGGCATGAGTTTAATGGCAGCACTTTATGTCTTGGTGACATACTATAAATATTGAAATGTTAAAAAATTCTTTATCATAATTAGTTTCAGAAATGGTTCAGGTTGTCTTCTAAATAAAAATACATAACCTGCCCCAAAACTAAAAATGAAAGCTCAATGAGAGCAGTTATACAACTTGATTTTTCTGTCATGATGTGTGGTTCATTAGCATTTGCATTCCTATTGTTGAAAGACCTACAAAGCACTATAAACCAAAATATATAAGTCAAAATGCCCTTCTTCAGAGTAGCTATCTTTCTTACATTTTGAAATGCTTCAACTGCTCTTACGAGGGCAGGAACACTATAGAATCATAGAATCACAGAATAGTTTGGGTTGAAAAGCACCTTAAGACCATACAGTTCCAACCACCCATCCCTTCACCTCACACTAGACCATGTCACCTAAGGCTCTGTCCAACCTGGCCTTGAACGCTGCCAGCGATGGGGCATTTACAGCTTCTCTGGGCAACCTGTGCCTGCACCCTCACAGGGAAGAACTTCTTCCGTAGATCCAACCTGAACTTCCCCTGTTTCAGTCTGAACCCATCAGCCCTTGTCCTATCACTACAGTCCCTGATGAAGGGTCCCTCCCCAGCATCCTTGTAGCCCCCTTCAGACACTGGAAGCTGCTCTGAGGTCTCCACGCAGCTTCTCTTCTCCAGGCTGAACACTCCCAGCGTTCTCAGCCTGTCTTTGTATGGGAGGTGCTCCAGCTCATGATCATCCTCGTGGCCTCCTCTTGGACTATGTGAATAAATGTCGAGAAATCCTCATGTCATTTACTAGCCCAAGGGCCTCTTTAAGAAGAACAAAACCAAAATGTTGAGCAGAAGCAGAGCTGTTGCTGTCCTGTTTGATATCATCAGCCCTCTCTTAGTAATTCTTTAGCTATTGACAAAAAGATTTTCTTCTCTGTCTCCTACTGCTCTAGTGGCTCTGGGAAAAGAAGCACCGTAGTTCATGGAATCACCTCAGTCCAAAGATGCACTCTCAGACAGGAAGGAAAGAATTAAGATGTGGGGAATGACAAGTTTCTGTCTTTCAACTTTGAGAAGAAAGCTGTAGATAATGCTTATGGAATGCTGAGGAAATGTGTGAATTTGGTTTAGTTTTAGTGTAAGTGCTCCAGGACTACATAGTCACTAGGTAGAAGTAGGAAAATTAGTAGAAACTGGTTTTGGTTGAACGATGAAAAAGGTGACTATCATGGACATCTGATGAGCGGGTGACAGGGAAATCCATATGGGATGGATTTGGGAGACAGAGGAAATGGACAAAAAAAGCCCTCTGGGCTTAAGATCATAAATAAGGCACTAATTTGAGCTACAGGGATTTCTGTGCATGTTCAGCTATAATATGTGCCAGAGTTCAGAAGAGCTGTGCATGCAGAAAGATGACGTATTCTTACTGGGGCTTGAGAAATCAATTACAGAGAAAATGCTCAATTCCGCATGACAATACACTGAGAAGTGCTCTCATAACTTGACATAGTCCTGCATGGTGCTGCATGTGAAAGGGTCTATTTTCGTCCAGTTTGCTGAGATTATTTGTGTCAAAGGTAATTGCTTCATTTACGCCAGTGAAGCATTTAGAGGACCAGCTGCTTGCGTTATGAAGACACTGCTATTTACAGACTCAAGGTTTGTAGTCTGTTACGGTCAATATAAGTTGCAGTGACCTTAGTTGTTCTCAAGATTGGAGTTTTGCCCATTAAAATCAGTCAGCATAGTTGCTTAAATCCTGCCTCAGTGTATATGCTTCTACTAGATCGGACTTACAGGTTGTCCAGTGCAACATTTCTGTGAAAATCTGTCATTCCTACGGGGATGAACTGGATGAAGGATAAAAGAGGATGAGTCACATCCTTCCATAGAACGTACTTAGCTAAAATTTGCTGAAAGAGAAAGAAACAACAGAGGAGAGAGAAAAGAAAATAATTGTCCCAGGGGACATACTGAAAATGTTATAGTCACTCCTGATTGGAACTGAATTACCTTAAGGTCCTTTCCAACCCATTCTATGATTCTGTGATAGACACAGTAAATGAGTTGTGGTTTGTTGCCAGTATTCTATTCACTCTAGAATTAAATCAGAGCAAATATGAAGTTACTCTAATATGAGCATGCAGTCAGAATCCATCCCTTTTAGTGTTCATAATTTTAATGTACAATAAAATACAGTTCAAATTAAACACTTCTGCTCTCCTGTCCTTTGCAAGACTACAGATGTGTCAGGCAGGGTTCTAAGTGCCCAGTTTATTTTCTGGTGTCATTAGTGAAGAGGCTGACGAAGTAGATGCACTAGACTGGCTGTGAAGTGTCAGCCAGGTTTTTAGGGCTGCCCTGCATTGGCTGACCTACATATTGCAGCTGTTCTGGGCCACATGAACTCTGCAGCTTCCCTGTTTTATCTGTGTGATGCTATTTTCTTCAAAGTCCAAGTGACATCAAAGTTTTGTCATACTTTCATGTAAGAATGATACACCTTGCAAATGAGGTTTTTTAAGTACTTAAGAGCTGTATTACTCAGTGTTAAATATTAGAAATAATAAAATATTCGAAATAGTTCCTCATCTCCATCTAAACCTCCCCTGGTGCAGCTTGAGGCCATTTCCTCTTGTCCTGTCACTTGTTCCTTGGGAGCAGAGACTGACCCCACCTCACTGCAACCTCCTGTCACGCAGTTGTAGAGAGCGATAAGGTCCCCCCTGAGCCTTCTCTTCTTCAGACTAAACCCCCAGGTCCCTCAGCCGTTCCTCATCACACTTGTGCTCCAGGCCCTGCACCAGCTCCATTGCCCTTCTCTGGCCCCACTCCAGCACCTCAATGTCTCTCTTGCAGTGAGGGGCCCAGAACTGAACACGTATTTTCTTGTACTTTAAGACTGTATCAAAATGAAAAGAACTTTGCCTAAAAATGCTGCACTGTAATTGTGAAGGTTCCACTGTGTTATGACCCAGCAACAGCGAAACTATATTCAAAGACTTTGTCTTGTGGTGAAGTAGCCATGGCATACACTTGTAAAGAAAACCCAACTGAAAAGATTTGCATCGGTTATTTTATCATATCAAACGTATTTATCACGTCACTTAACATCAGGAATCTCTTGATTTACATGCCTCTCTTCTGTGCAGTGCAAAATAGTATGTTCTTCAAATGGTAGACAGAGAGAAGATCTATGTGGTCTTTAGGCAGAGAGGGCACTACTGTTTCATAGATAACCCACAAATAACCTGTGGCCGTCTACTTTGGAACAGTGGACATCCACATCTTCTTGCAGTACCTGCCATTTTATTTCCGTACCCAAAACTGAAGTGAGATCTGCTATGCAGTGTTTGGGTTTGTTTTTAAACAGTATTTGCCTAAAGATCTCTGAAGTCATTACAGTGAAAAGAAAGGAGGAAAAAACCCAATAATGCGTAGCCCTGAAGTAAATCAAGTTATCCTTAGCTTATCCCTGGAGTTTCTTTTTCAGCAAGATTTCTGGGATCCTTTTTCCTGGGAAGTTTTTAGCTTTTGAATTCTAAGTAATTTCCTTTATTGTTTAAAAAATCCAATACTTGTAGGAAGTTTGTAGGATCAAAGTCAGTCTGTGTGTGTGTGTATGTGCATATAAAGAAAAGAAAACAGTGGATAGAATGAGTCCAATTCTCATTTGTTGCAAAGAAAGAAGCCTCAGGGTAGAAATAAGATCAATTTACATTTGCTTACAGGTCCCTTTAGGCCATCAGAGTGGAGTGAAATGCTAATGATGAGCAGTATGAAGCTGACTGATGAAGTGAATGAGGCTATGGCACCAGGAGGTTCCACCTTAGATAAGGACACTCTTTTAGCTAAGAGAAGGGAAATGCATGGCTGCCCGATAAATGTATATGTGGGCTGAGCTTTGGTAAATCAGTTTTATAATGTGTTGAAATTAGTTTCTTTTAGAAACAGGAAAGGAGCCATGCAGCATATATATGTATATATATATATATACACACCCCTTAAAGGGGTGTGCATGTGTTCGTGTGTGTGTGTGTATATATATATATATATATATACACACACGCACACCCCTTGAAGGAATGTGAAATAGTGTTATGCTGTCCCAGTGTATTACCACAAAGACTTTATTGACTTCATATGAAATTCCATGAGAATCAGACTAGGACAGCTTCAAAGAAAACTGAAACTTTTTGGGAGGTGTGGTGCATAGGAGCATCTGTACAAACTTCATGCTCCTAGCGTTACACATCACAATGAGAATTATTGCTAAAGTCCTCATGGATTGAGTTATTGCCTACAGCAGTAGGCAACTGTATTACAGAGTAGTTGTTCATAGTAATAGAAAGAGCAGACATCACAAGATAAAACATCCTCTGGCCAGAAATGTAGATTCAGCCCAGCTTGTAGCCCCAGGAAATGTCCTGGTTACTCTCCTACTGCTCATATTTATACTCTTTGTTGAGAAATATTCACCTCAGAAATGATGTGCTACCTCAAAGAGAATGCTGTGCTATAGCCATGTCATGGTTTTGATTGTACTGCTTAAGGTTCCTGTAAAGTAATGTTTCTGTGAATGAGCAGTACAAATCCCAATCTGGTATAATGACAAAAGGGGCACCTGCAATATTATGATTCAAGCTGTAATGAATGTGAAGGGTTCCTAGCCCTAACAGTGTCTGTGGGACTTCATATTCAACATAAACTATTTGAGAACAGATACTAATCTAAAGTTTTAGTCATTTGTATCTATAAGCCAGGCTATTATCTTCTCTGGTTTGCTCTACTGG
>NW_009929620.1:0-11333 GCF_000696875.1 Nestor notabilis | reverse complement strand
AGCAGGAATTGGCAGTTAATTTGGACAGTCGGAGGACAGACAGCACACTGAGTCTTTTCAGTTCTGATTTTCCCCGAGTTTCAAACTCTGTTTGATCAAGACATGTTTCAGGATATCCTGCTGTATTTCATCTGCTTTCCATTTCTCTTCAGCTATAAAATCTAACCCCCCTGTGAATACTATTCTTGGTGTAGATACCAATTGAGCAAGCAAATGGTTCATCCCCTATGTAGCCTATTTGCTTCTGGAAAGTCCTAGCCTGCAGAGCTTTACCTGGCCTGCTATGATGCTTTTCTAGTAACAGCCCATCATATATAATAAAGAAACATTGAGGGTTTCTTAAACCTGTATGAGGTGGAGGTACTGTGACTCATTTGTCCTCTCTGATTGTAACATGGATTTATCCAAGCACAGTACCAACTATAAGTGCCAGGCTTGTTATTAATGTAGCATTGTTAATTTTTCATTTGCTTGGAATATGTCTTTGAAATGTTATGAATCATAACGATTGATTAACAGAAATTTAATCAGGTATGAAATATTTTAGCCTTATTTGGTAAATCTGTGTTGAATCGTGTTAGTCTTGTTGCTGGGACAGGGAGGTCTGGTAACTAGGATATGGACACAGATGTATGAGGCTATTAAGGTAATGGTTGAGTAGAAACAATACTCCAAGAAGGATTCAAACAGAACTTGGATCAGTCAAGGGGAAATGAAGAATACTGGCATGAGCACAATCCTTGGGACCCGTCCAGGACCTTGAAAGGTAAAAAGGACACAGCGAGGAAGACGTCTTACTTCATCTGAAGAAGACTATTTACTTCATCTTAAGACCCTTGCCCACGACCACCAGGAGGCACTGCGCAAGCGCAAACATATGGAAATGACTTTTGTGCTCATTATAATACGAAGTGGGGACAAATCATGAATATGTATATACATATTGGGAAAGCTAATGCATATGTAATACTTGATAGGATAAATTGTGGACGTGTTGTGATGATCTTTGGAACCAGATTTGGGTGCGTACCCCTGGTTCCCAGGGCCTCGAAATAAAGCACCGCATATAACCTCCTTAGAGTGGTTATGTGTCCTTCTCTCGGCCAACAGAAACACACATAAAACCACAAATTTGCTCACTGGACAAAGCCATCTTTGTCTCAATTAGTTTGAAGACAAAGACAGAGGCAAAGTTCTGTCACAGTTGTATCAGTAAAGATCTGTCTCAGTTCTTCTGGTACAAGTGAGTTGCCAAAGCAAAAGAACAGTGAAGAAATACAGCTGACTGCTACCAGCTTCTGGTACAGTATCAGTGGGCTTTGTGTCATGAGAGGATTAAAGGCTGTTTGTAGTGATGTAGTGGTGAGCTTAAGAAGAAAACAGTTAATACTTTTGTCAGCTGATCAATACTGACTGGAAGATACTAAGATGGAGCAGGCACATCATGGATAATTGGCACATCATCATAAACAAATTTGTCTTTGCAATTTAAAAGCCATGAGCCTTTGCTTTGACATGAAGTGAGAGTACTTTTGACCTATTTGTCTATTTTGACCTGATTTGTCTGTTGATGATGCAGGAGAACTGACAAATTTTAATCCCAGTCTGGAAAAGGCTGTGGTAGAAACACATTCAAATGTTAAAACATGCTAATGGTACGTTTAGTACAAAGAGAGAAGGAAGTGCCAAATTTCTAACCCTTCTGGTAAGGACCAAAGCATGTCAGAAGTTTGGATAATGTTATAATTCCTTTACCTGGGACTCTGAACAGGGAAGTGGCAAAGAAAAACTGCTTAAGAAAGTCCCTACGCTCTTTAGACGTAGCATGCCTCCAAACCAGCTTCCTGGACAGACAGCTGTGTGAAAGTCACTTGTTGGATTTAGGGTGAATACCCCCACTTACTATAAATTGAGATCAAATATAAAGAAGACAAATAAAGACTCTTGCTGGTTTGCAAGTAAGAGTCTCTACTTCCAAAATTTGGAGGTTTTTACAGGGTGAATCACTGTTGAAGCTGAGGATCAGTCAGGCAGAGGTTATGGCAGTATGTGTTGCTTTAGAAGGGAAATCCATTCTGCAGCTCTTCTGTGACAAAAGCAGATGACTGCTGTGGTTCTCAAAGATAGTCTTTGTGTTTGTAGATCCTGTGTTGTTTTAAAGGAACTCCAGCTATAATGCTTAGGGGATGGAGAGCTGAACAGCAAGGGCATGGTAGTGAAAAATGGGACAGTCTATAGCTGCTGGGAACGAACTGGGAGTATGTGCAGGTTATGACAGACATTAAGGGAAAAAAGAGAGGCAGAGTCTTGGAAATTTCCCCTGCTTTTGGGTTCTCAGTGCAAATCCAATCCTAGCCAGAAGCTCATGGCTAATCATCACTAATGCCTCCTTCTTTCCAGAACAGTACTGCCCACTGGCAACTGCTGCTTCTCTTTTCCTTTGATTCCACTGCCTCTGTGCCGTTTCCTTTGCTCCTTGCGTTCCAGCTTACTCCAGCCTTTCCTTTGTCCTTGCATTCTCTGGGAGACTGGTCAAATGGTTAAGGATGAAATCCAGGGTGGAAAGAATAAAGGAAGTAATAGCAGTGACACTAGCATCTCTGAAGTTATGGAACTGTTTGCCCATAAAAAGAAGGGAACGCCAGTCACAAGAGGATGAGGAAATCATCATAGAGGAAAATGCTACAAGGAATAGAACTGCACCACCATCAGAAGTGACAATGATTTCAGATATTTCTTTCCCCTATTAGAAGTGTGGATGCCAGTAGAGTATCATCAAAAGATGTTGCTTACCAGAGAGGCAAGGCACAGCTTGCCAGCTGGGAACTTCTCTCTCTCCCAGATGCCTCTTACAGGTTGATGTGACACCCAGCACAGAGGTTTAGGTTGTCACAGAGGAAATCTCATCTCACACAGGTGCTGGTACTTAGCTTTTCCCATTCACTCACTATTTACGAGGCCCACAAAATTCCAAGGAACTATCAGGACTGTGGTTGATTGCTGGATGCCATTACCCCCAAAGCTTTCCCTCTCATCAACTGAAGTATCACTGCACAATTGCTTTTTACCCGCACTATTGGAATAAGAGCATTCGTAAGAGTGAGATGATGTAGCTGCAGTAGCAGCTCTAGCTCAGTTTATTGTTTCATTTATGATGTGGTGCTGCACTTGTTGGCTTGTTCTTTAGGGACATTTAGCAGTAGTAAAAGGAAGTTTTTTACATCTCCATTACTAAAGGGATTATTAACTGTATAGTCTCATTGTGTTCTCCTTCAGCTTATTTGATCATTCAACAGTCAGTGATGTTTCTCTTTTGGATGGTAATCTTTGAATGAGCCTAGTGGGAAAGAGAACAGTATTCTCCAAAGCAAACACTTTAAT
Organism: Nestor notabilis; assembly: GCF_000696875.1. Classification (NCBI taxonomy): domain Eukaryota; kingdom Metazoa; phylum Chordata; class Aves; order Psittaciformes; family Psittacidae; genus Nestor; species Nestor notabilis. Next base: position 7,952 of record NW_009929620.1, on the reverse strand, counting down.
GGCCTAAAGAACTGCCAACAACTATATTTAAGTCTCTATATATTGATTACAGACAGTTCTGAAACTCTTGAAAAAAGTGTTATGTAGTCTGATGGGCTCCAATTAGTTCTCAGATTTGGAATTGAATCAGGAACATCAGAAGCTGAAAAGCACTTATTTCTGCCATTTGAGCTGAAAGGCTGTTGTTTAGTAGTGGGAATGTATTATTTCACATTCTCTACATCCCCTTGTGCAAAGGGAATATTATAAAAAAGCACTCTGTGTTTTTTAAAAGAAAGTATTGGTATCCAGTGTACTCCACATCGTGTCTTATTGCAGTGTTGCCAGCGTTGTTTCAGAGTCAGGAGAATTCAAATGCTGCCAAAACCTCTTCAGAAGAAGGAACAGCACAATGTTACCTGATTTGAAAGTAGGAATAAGAAGTGTCTTTGTCCAGTTTCATCTGCTTTCTTCTGAGATGAAAGGAAGTTTTGCCTTGCTACAAAGGAGGTGATTGTTGGGCAAGAACTCAAATCACCACAGTGTAAAGCAGTTATCCCATTCACAGATGCAGTGTGGATGTGATCTGCAGAAGAAATTTGTTGCCTTCTGTGGAGTTAAGCCATAGTTTATATTTCCCTAAAAAATAGATGAAGTTTTAAATGCAGAACTGACCAAAGGGAGGTACAGTTTGGTCCCTCTTCTCCTCATGCCCTTCCACCTCCAGTAACAAACATTTGTCCTTTTCCAGTCAGCTCTACTCACAAGGCATGTACCTTCTTCTTGCAGTTACACAGTGGGTACCTGGCTGGAATCCTGGCTTCTACCCAGAATTTTCTTGGCTATATTTGCTTGATATGTCAACAAATGTTACAGAGCAACATGAAGAATTTTATTCTCTTCTGCACAGGACAGAAAGATTCAAGGTTTGATTTCTTTTTGATAGTCTTCACTGGTATGTGCGTGTGACCAAACAAGCAAATTGAAAGATGCCTTCTTTGCAAAACCAGTAGTCCAAACTAATGTGAATTCTATGGAAGCTCAGACCTTTGCTAATTGCCACTGGTGTCCTCTGCATTCCCTATATTAACTGTGTGTCCTGTTCTATGTGATAATACAATAGAATAGGAATGATCTTTGAAGAATTGCTTCCTGTATGAAAAACAAGCCCTTTTATGGTTACCAGATTGCCCATTTTAATTATGTGGGGAGTAATAGTCTGAAGCTGAATCAAAATGAGGAGTCTACGCAAAGACAGCATTTCTTTAATTATATTTCATTTGCTTTTCTGATTTAATACTATATTTTTCATAGACCTCCACAGCTGGTGCATTCACTGGGGATTGAATTTTCCATTAACTGAGTCATATCCATGGCCAGAGGACAGGATTGAGACAAAAAGCAGTACTTGCTTTATGAAGTACTTGTTCTGTGAGAGCACCTAGAAAAGATGTTCTCAATTTCCAGGTCACAAACCCAGAATCGTAAGTGATGTCATGACACCATGCATTAGGGGAAGGTAGCCCTCCCCTCAATATTGCAAGGTTTTCAAGGTAGTCGCAATCACAAAGTGTTGGTATCCAATATACTCCACAATGTGTCTTATTGCAGTGTTGCCAGCATTGTTTCAGAGACAGGAGAATTCAAAGACTGCCAAAACCTCATCAAAAGAAAGAACAGTGCAACATTACCTGATTATTTAAAGTAGGGATAAGAAGTGCCACTGCTGGAGACAGTATATTCAGGCTTTGAACATACCTGAAGTGGTTGTTCTTCCATTCTATTCTTCTGGACAATCATTTTGCTGTGTGGTCAATTATTCATGTTCCTTATAAAGTTCCCTTTGGCCTTTAAGTCTCTGAGTCCTACAGTGCTGACGCACATGTCATCTCTAGTGAAGAGAGCAATTCTATCAACTGTCGTGTTACTGTTTGGATGTTTATGAATAAGAGCTTGTATATAGAAGGTGAAGAAGAGCTGCAGCTCGCTGAGTAAGTTGTCAGAGAGACATTCCGCAGGAAATGACAGTTTGCGATGGGAGACAGATCAAAATGTCAATTAATAATCCAAATGTAAATGAGTTTTTTTACCTCATGAAGTGTTCAGAAAGGAGGCTGAAGGCAAATGCCCACAACTTAGGTAGAGTTTGTGACTATGGCAGCAGCAGATGTTAACCTGCTATAGAATATCAGGCACAGGGTAGACATGATGACCAAGAGATATGAACATATGAAGATTGAACTGCTTTAAGTTAGAAATTGTTCCATGAATTACAAAAGCCAGAAAAGATGAAAGGTTCTTGCAGATCTATTTAATGTCTCTTTTAAAGTATAAAATAGTGATCTGTGATTGTAAAGAAACTTCTGTAGGAGAGTTTTTTAAGAGATACAGAAATGATCCAAGAGGTTGTACAGTGAGGAAGTTAGTAAAAATAGTACAGTTAGGAAAAATAGTAATGAGAGAGAAACGAGGCATAGAATCTGGACGTAAAAAAGGTGGTGATTCTTTTAAGTTTCTGGACTCAGATGTTAATGTCTGACAATTTACAGGACTTCCTCCCTTCACTTTCAAACCAGCAGAATGGTCTAAGCTTCTGTCCTCCATCCATCATCCATGAGGACAACATAAGACCTTGGCAGAGTCCAGGCCTGTGGTGTCCAGCTGATGCTGTGAATCAGCCCTGTGGTGGTAGTATTAGTGGCAGAGTAAAGGTACTTCATGCACTGCCTGCAGTCCTGAGCCTCAGGCTAGCTCATGGTAAGGCTTGCTTCCCTCATTGCTGTGTCTGGTGCTTTGGAGATCACCTGTAGTGTGGGAGACTGATGTTTCATTTTTCACTCTTCCCGAATTTTCCCAATTTATATAGCCACAGTGCCCAATAACTAAATACCTTCCATTGTTTAGCCTGCCTGGAGACAAATCTTAGCCCGACAGTGGTAAACACACACACATACTTTTAAACAGATGCATAACTCCAGAGTTTTATCGTTTTTTTAATAGCCACTTGGAGTTTAAGGATGGCAAACGCAAGCAAGAAGAGACCTGAGCCTGGGAGGATGCTTTAGCTCTGTAATAGTACATTATACTTCAATTTAGGGGAGCCGTTCAGGAGATATTATCACAACCATATAATGAATTTCCTTGATGATCTCCCTTGGTCCTTTTTCTCTGATCAGGATGCCAGCTTGCCTATGAGATCACAGCACTGTCACCTAAAGTAATAGCATCTTGGGTTCTTTTCTGCTTACAATGATTTCTTTATTCATTTATCTGCTTCTTTTCACAGTGCCTCTGATTGGTTTTATTTGTTTTAAATTCATGTCTTCGAATGGGAATGAATCATTTTGGCTTCTATAATCCTCAGGTTGTTCATTTAGGAAAATAATTTGTTTCCCTCCCTAGTTGACTTGTTTTATTAACATGAATAATTCATTTAGTCTTATGACCTGCTGATCTGAAGGATGCTATCAAAGTGAAAGATTACCCTTTTGTATAGTAATGATCTAGCTGGCCCTTTTAATAGTGCATTATAGATAGTATAAGTGATTATTCTCTTTGATTAGCAGTGCAGGGATCTGCTCCATTATCACAGGGACCACCTTGATTTTCCCAAAGGGAATCAATGAGGGGCAAAGCAGGCAGAAGAAAGTGTCAAGAAAAACTTAAAAGAAACAGACAGCATTCAGATGGGATTCTCCTGCCTGAATTAAATTAATTTCTGGATAAGATTTTGTTGTAACCGGAAGCAATTAAAACAAATGACTCTGGGCTTGCGTTGGTGTTCAGTAGAGTAGAGCAATGCAACTGTAACCCCCTCAGATGGTAACAGGAAGAGAGGAGAGCAGGAGGTGAGAGAACACAATAGTGTTTTGCTGCTACTGGCACACAAAGGCTAGAGAGCAAACAGTTGCAATTGCTTTGGAACTAGAAATTAGAAGAGTTGCTAAAAAGCTTTTGTAAGTGAAATGTCAGGAGATTATACCACATGTGGCAAGTAAAAGCAGCAGCCCAGCAGGAAAATTATATAAAGGAGGAGTGAAAAGAACCTAATGTTTAAAGTAGCTGTTCAGTTTATAAAATAAGACCCCACCTGTCCTGGGTTCAGCTGTAGCAGTTATTTTTCTCCTTCTTAGTAGCTGGTGCAGTGCTGTGTTTTCAGCTTTAGCCTGAGAACAACGCTGATCACACACCGATGTTTTAGTTGTTGCTCAGTAATGTTTACTCCGATCAAGGGCTTTTCAGTCTCATGCTCTGCCAGGGAGGAGGGGAAGCTGGGAGAAAGCAGAGACAGGACCCCTGACCCAAACTGGCCAAAGGGGTATTCCATACGACAGCACGTCATGCCCAGGATAGAAACTGGGAGGAGTCACCCGGAAAGCCCAGATCGCTGCTCGGCTCAGACTGGGTACCATTTGGCAGGTGATGAGGAATTGTATCCTCTCCCCTTGTTATTTCCCTTATCATTATTACTATTGGTGGCAGCAGTGGTGGTTTCGTATTATACCTTAGTCACTGGACTGTTCTTATCTCAACCCATTAATGTAACCCAAGAGTTACATTCTTTTGATTCTCTTCCTCATCCCTCTGTGAGCAGGGGGTGAAGGAGGTGGGGAGTGAGCGAGTGGCTGCATGGTTCTGAGTTACCCACTGGGCTCAAACCATGACACCACCCCAGATTACACCCTGTTCTTTCCCCTGGCTTTGTGCAGTACCTGGTATCAATAAGTGTTTTCCAGTTCAGCCAAGAGGAAAGAATCCTAACATCACCTAATGTTGTAGCATTGCAAGTTCTGGGTATTCTGAGTTAACAAATTGGAAGAATACTTTATAGGGAAATGGTAAGATAAAGGGGCTGTATTTTAAAGCTTTAAAAATATTGATCATAGTTGGTGGGAACAAGTCAAGTAGTTGTAATGTTTATGCGTCCCGTGTACTTCTGAGTTTCTCCTGTAGAGGTTTCACACCAGTATCCATTACAGCAAGATAGTTGTATTAACATAAATGACAACTTCTCTATCCTGTCTGAAACAATGCGTAGAAATAGGAGCATATGCATTGATTTTACTGAAGCTAAAATCAGGCCGTGAACCAAGACTGCTTAACTTAGCAAAACCTGTGAGTAAAAAGGCATTGGAAAAATGCCCCTTCCCTCCCTCTGCTTGTGGAAGAGGAGGGCAACTTCTCTGTAATCAGACAAAATCATAATAAAATGGCAAAATCCTGACCTGTGATTTTTTCAGGCAGTTTCGGGAAGGCAGGATATTACATCTTGCTCTGTCACTGCGATGTCACGAATTCCCTGTGGAATGCAAATCAAAATTCAATGCCTCTTATGGCAGGACAGTGTGTCCTGACAAACCATTAGGCTGCTATTCAATTTGCAATAAGGTACAGATGAGGAGAAGAAGAAGAAAACGCTATTTCACATAGGAATCCAGCCAGTATATTCCAGTTTTGCTGTTCTTTTCTGAACAACACACTTTCAGAGCACACTGACATATAAACTTTTGTGAATAGGAGAACTGAACTACTAAGCTCTGCCTTGCTTTAAAGATACTTAATCCAAACGTGGCTGCTATAAGGGGGCACTTGTGGTCACCCAGTTCTCTTTGCCACCTAATATTCCAGGTTCTGTTTGTGTTCCATACAGGCAAATGAGGAGTGCGTGGTCACTTTACTGACTCTCCCTGCACTGCTCAATTGTAGCACAAAAACCCAGGGGTTACTATTTTTCAGATGGGTGACCACAGGAGATTGTCTATGCCTCTGCTCACCAGAACTGAATGAAAACCACCTCTTAGGAAAGGACACTGAAATGTGTGACTATAAACATTGCAGAACTGGGACTTCCCTGACTTCTCTCATCCCAAGGCACAGATGTTCTTTTCTTAAGTTGGAGTCACCCTTTAACAACATTTTCTAGCTCGCTGCTCCATGGCTCTTCTACTTGCTGCCTCAGTTCAAGTGGTGGTGTGAGAGGATAGCCTCAGTTAGCTCCTCAGTGAACACTGCTCCTCCTCTTGCCTCTGAACCCTGCTTCAATTGTGATTCTGCCTGAGGAATTTGCTTTGGCCTTTTAGCAGGAGGAAGCAATAGATATTTTTACAGATGCTTTTACACGGGCTTTGGAAACTCAGGCACAGACTTTGGAAAGCAGCCGGCTAGCTCCTGGGGTTTTCAGACCTGGAATTGGCAGGTCTTTTCTTCCCAGTGCCCTTAGGAAGTAAGCTGTGGAGAAAGGGCAACTTGGAGGCAAGACATGATTAGAGCTGACAATTCAGGGCGAGGTGCAGACATTCTAAATGTGTTTTGTGTGTTTAGCAATGATACTTGTCCCTTGGCTTGTGCAATAATCAGGCTTTTACTAGTGAGCTGTGGAAAAAACCCCGTTTTCTAGCAGTCAGGCCGCTCTCTTCCCCCCTCTTGGTGCAGATAGTTTTTGGCTGTTTGGGTCCCCTTGGCAAGGTGGCCATTGCCCCGTGCCACCTTGAACTAGTTCAGAGCCTTGATTTGAGGCTTCTGAAGGTTCACTTTGCCTCGGGGTTTTTGGGACTTCAGCCAGAGGTTTTGGAGTCATTCATTAGCCATAGAATGGCAACATTTCTTAGGCTTGTAATATCAGTGGTGCCTGTGTTGTGAACTTGCCCACCCATCTCTGCTTAAATTTCTTTGAAAGCTAACCTTTGAGTATTCTGCTATCAAATGGGATTGGAATTCCAACTCTATTTACTTTGTTTTGAAAAACCTCAGCTTCACAGAGCAGCGGTTCTCAAGGCTCTCTTACGTGTACGTTATGGGGAAGGAAATTGTCCCTCCACAACAGACAAAACAGACAAAATCTGCAGGCCTCCAGGACCATAGCCTTTTGTACTCAGTTCTGTCACATGATTTTAAAGCCACATACCATTTTATTGATTTGCCATTAAATACTGCATCATTGAAGCATTTAAACACATCCTAAATATACTAACAAACAGATGCATGAAAACAGTATGTCTGTAATCCAAACTACCTGATCTAAGGTTTTATTCTACTGCTAGTGTTGATGTACCCATCCAGTTGGTTTCTCCTAGGTGTTTGCCAGTTTGACCTGTTCATTTAGTGAAACCTCAGCCCTCTGCAAAGCTGTGTTCATAGAGTCATGGAATGGTTTGCGTTGGAAGGGACCTTAAAGCTCATCCAGTTCCAACCCCCTGCCATGGGCAGAGACACCTTCCACTAGGCCAGGTTGCTCCAAGCCCTGTCCAGCCTGGCCTTGAACACTGCCAGGGATGGGGCAGCCACAGCTTCTCTGGGCACCCTGTGCCAGCACCTCAGCACCCTCACAGGGAAGAACTTCTGCCTTAGATCTAACTTGAATCTCCTCTGTGTAAGAATGGTTTGGGTTGGAAGGGACCTCCAAAGCTCATCTCAACCAACCCTCTGCAATGAGCAGGGACATCTTCAACTAGACCAGGTTGCCCAGAACCACATCCAGCCTGGCCTGGAATGTCTTCGGGGATGGTGCATCCACCACCTCTCTGGGCAACCTGTACCAGTGTTTTACCACCCTTGTTTAACACCAGTCTGGTCCCAGATGGGTTGTGCAGAATACAATAAAAACCTCAGTGGTATGAACTAGGCAAAGATGGTGCTCTGACATGTCAGAAGATATTGTTTGGATGAAGATAAGCTGTATGGCTATGATTCACATGACTGTTTTATCTTAGCTGTAGTTAAGATAAAGGATATAATTTCTCTCTTTGAGTCAGATAGATCTTAACAATTCAAGAGGATCGATTTTTCCATGAAGTCAGGACTAAAATGTGTCATATTAATAGTTGATCATAACAAGAAAATATCGGTTCAAAGATGAGCATTAGCTGCTAGTAAATGTAAGCCATTTAGAATTGTGTTACACTGGGACAGTGAGGGAGGCTGAGCTGTGTATTCGTACCACCATGAAGACCTGGCTGTCCTGGGTTCAGCTACAG
>NW_009929619.1:106920-112384 GCF_000696875.1 Nestor notabilis | reverse complement strand
GTCCGCGGCCGCGGCAACGGGGGAGCCCCGCTGTGCCCTCGGGGTGCCCGAGCCCCACGGAGACACTCGGTGCCCTCCGTGTCCCCACATCACCGTGTTCGCAGTGTCCCCAAGCCCAGCGCAGGCACCGCCGCGCTGTCAGTGTCCCCACACACACACCACCGTGCTCTTGGTGTCCCTACATCTCCACACAGACACCGTCGTGCCCTTGGTGTCCCCAAGCTCCACGCACACACTGCTGTGTCCTTGGTGTCCCCACAGCCCCATGCAGACACCGCCGTGTTCTTGGTGTCCCCACAGATGACACTGTGCTCTTGGTATCCCGATGTCCTCACGCAGACACCACTGCACCCTTGGTGTGCCCAGCCAAGTCCCACACATTCACCACTGTGTTCTTGATGTCCCCACACACATCTCTGTGTCCTCAGTGTCCCCACCAGACACCACCGTGTTCCCACAGCTGCATGAGCCACACAGATCCCCACAGACTTGCTGAGGCTCTCAGCAAGTTTGCTTTCCACCAAGCAGCAATTCTTGCACCTCAACACAGCTGAAAGTCTTAATTGAGAAGTGATACCGCTGATAAATATTTCACCTGAGTCACTAATTATTACATGTGTAATGATATCGTGGTGTTCTGCTTTGAAGATTACCTGGAGCGACCTGAGGACTTCAGAGTGGCTCCGAAGGATGAATCAGTGAAGACATCATGTGTGCTCAATATTTTAATTTTCGGTGGTTTTCAGATGTGATTGAGACTTCAGTTGTGTTTATTTGTGGTGGGTGGGTTTTTTCAAGGTTTGTTTGTTCCCTGCTCAATTAGCAGTGCTGCTTTTGTAAATGTCAAAATACCTGCCACCTGTTATACGTGTTAATAAATGTTTGCTTCACTTTTGGGGAGAACAGCTAAACACTGACTGCTGGTGTTGGGGCTGGGAGATTAACTCACAGGAGGGGAGCTGAGCGCTGCTGCAGACCATGCGTTTTGGGATTTTCCCATCAGCTGGGCCTTCTGAACTCCTCGCCTACTTCCATTTAACAGCTCAGCATAGCAGTTGAGTCTGGAAAGGCTTCAGGGCCCTGCACGCCGCAGTGTGCGTCCTGTCTGTGGTGCGGGAGGTCTTGGAGGTGCTGAGCTATCTGCAGGGAAGAGCAGAGTTGTCAAGTTCCTGCAAGCGAAGTCTTCCCTGTGCTCCTCATTGGGAATCCTGTTTGCCAAGGCTGGGACACAGAGCCTCATGCGCCTGGCACTGCATGGGGACATCCATGGCTCGGTGTTCTTGGGGCCATCCTGCCCAGGACATCAGGATGAGCTCTGCAAGGCATAATCATTGTCCTTTGCACAGCTCTGAGCCCTCTCTCTCTGCAAAGATGCAAACTGCAGGGGAGCCCTGGACCCCACTGGTCCAGGTATGGTCAGGCTCCTACAAGTGCAATGTGCTGACACACACCAACGCACCAGGCAAACAGAGCTCCAATCCTGTTTCACCTTCACACCCTTCTTGTTCACATCCTTCATTGGTGTCTCCTGGAAAGCAACGCTGCATTTTCTGCAACAGCACTGTCAGCAAGTCAAATACATACTGCACGTGAGGCTGGTGGTGTCTAAAGCTGGAACAGGCACACAGGTTGCTCTGCCCGGCTACTGCTTTCCTCTGAGACTACCTCCAGAGGTGGTCCTTTATTGGCCAGTTTCTCAGGAGTTGCTGCCAGGACTGTCAATCCAACCCATGGGTTGACAAAAGCTGGCAGAAGCCACCCCAGAGTTGTACAGAACAACCTGCACCCAGCATCTGGGGATAAACAGCATGACCTGAGAGCAGGGTGCTGGTGGGCCGCTTGGTGTGTGAGTGGCAGTGCTGGCTGCAGGGCAAGATGGCCAGGATGGCTGGCACACAGGGCATTTTCCTGCATCTTCCTGCATCTGCATCTTCCCATCAGTCTGGAAAAGGAAAGGACACACAGTGTGGTGTTGGGATACAGAGACTGGTCCAAGCTGAGGTTAGGAAAAAGCCTTCCTTAATATCACTTCATGCCTCCCTATTTATTGTTTCCCCAAACACAAAAATACCACGGTGTCATTGCTGTGATGCAACTACCCCTCTTTGCCCAAGCGGCACGTCATGTGGTTGTCCCGTGCGATGGGGATGGGTCATACAGCACCTCCTAGTGCCATCTTGCCGGGCACATGGCCCTTAACATGACTAACACAAGGATGACTTCCACAAGGCTGATGGGAACATATCAAAGATCTGTTCCTCAGCAAAGTTCTCTCAGTTTTTTAAAGTCTCTTTTGAGTTAGTTAAAATTTATGCCATTTTCATATCACCCATCAGAAAAACTCACTGCTCTGAGTCCAGTCGTGCCAGCTGTGAAGGCATCAAAAATAGAATCCATTACATCCATGCCTATGATGATGCTATATACAGGTAATTCCACACAGAGAAGCCTTTGTCTTGGGGTTTTCAAGAAAGAAATACCATTTACTGTACTGGAGAATGGAGAAATTTCTTTATGTGACATGAGGCTGCAGGTCTCTCCCTCACAGTTGAGCAGGTAGATGTTTGAAAGCTGCAGCTCTCCATCTTCCCTGTCCCAGGCACGACAGCATTGAAACTCTCTAAGATGATCAGAGGGAAATCACACCATTTTTAATGAAAGGTTTTCTTTCTGTGGTTTTCTGAGCTGTTTAGGTAGCTCTGCAGAGGTGGATTTGCTACAGGAAAGCAGCTGGGGATGACAGAAGCAACTTTTGCTGGTAGGAACATCACAGACAACTCGTATCTATCTATAGAGACAGATTGATTTTTCTGACAGATTGTCAGAATAGATTTCTTAAATTAATTGATGCAAAATAGATACATGCAACCACCCAAAAAATGTGTTCTTCTTTAGGAGCTCTCAGAATTATATTTATCCATTAGTGGGTGAGATTTTTGCTCGCTGAAGAACTTTGAAATTGGATATTCTTGAAAGGGCCTGACTAGTCACCCAGGCACAGATTGGTCAAGGTTCATCTGGAAGTGCTGCTGGTCTGGAGAAGTGGGGACACATTGCCCTCATTGAGAGGGATCCACACGTTCTCTTTCCTTAATTCACACAAACACGTTTTCCCAGTGTTTATTTTGTAATGGACAGTTGCAATATTAATTCTTCTTCCTGAGTAAAGGAAAGAACAAGGAAAAAAGTCTCAGGCCTCTTGCTTTTTGATTCCAAATGCCATTTTTGTCCTGACAGATCTATCCAGCTTTCTCTAAAACATCTCCCACTTAGAGCTGTTTGCATCCTACTGCAAAGCAGCACTGTGAGAGCATCTCCAGCTGCAGGAAAGATCCCCTCTGACAACACTAAGAGGAGGAGGATTTTCTGTGTTAGCCTCCCTGCCCTGGTCTTTGTGGTGCTTCTTGCAGGAGCTGAGGGCTTATACGGTGTTGAAACATCCCAAGGAATATTGCCCTGTTATAAACATGAATGGCATGCAAACCCCAGATTTTGGATCTAGAAGGATCACTCTTCTAGATCGTGCCACTGTCTGGCTTTATGCAGGAAGGGAAGCAGCATGAGTAGAGCCCTCATGTGTGCATAACTTCCAGTGGTTATATTTCATGGTGGGTAATTGTTTAATTACCCATCACGGGTGGGTAAATGCAGACAAATGAGAGCATTAGCTAAGTCATTTTTGATATTATATTGGTGTGTATTGCTGTTTGCTCAGGATACTAAAACAAAGACTCTTTGGGTTAAAAGGATGTGTAATGTTGGGAAGTTCATTTTCAAGATGCAACATAGCTGCAAAACCCACAGACCTTTCTAGCTTATCACTTTAGAGCAGGCTCCAGGAGGTTTCACAATATCTGCCCCTACCTATTTGTTCCCAGCGTCAGGAATTAATTGCTTCTTCTAAAACACTTTCCAGAATAATTACCTAATGAGATGCAAAGTGCCTGTATTGCCTGCTCTCTTGTGGCTTCCAGTAAGAGACAACGTACACCGTGCGGGAATACTCGACCTCTGTGCCTGCTCCTGTTTACACGACAAACAAGGAGCAGCAAATACACACCCACCCGGCAGCGCCTGCACCATCCCTGCGGACAGTGTAAGGCTTCTCCTGGCTGGAACCACTGCAGCTGCATAAAGGAGATCTCAAGTGGCCTCAGATACTGGAAGCAGCATCGGTTGAAGAGTACCGAAAGTATTTTGTGAAGTGTTTCAGATTTGTTTCCATTTTGCACGGTGCCATCAGGAAGAATCTCCTGATATTAGAAAAAATCACTGCTGTAGCATTCGTATCCCTCTCCATTTATTCCCATTAGAGGGGGGAAATCAGTGTAGATAATGATTTGTGGAAATGACTGTAAAGAAAAGCAGAGCTGAAGCAGAGGCCCTGGGTTTGGAAAAGGAATGCCTGCATACATGACACCGGGTGCTGCCTTTGCAAGCAGCCTGGCAGGACCGAGTGGTTTGGAAGAAACCCTCAGAAAGAGTAAACTCCATTTAAAGCAGCCATTTGGGAGAGCTTAACTGAATAGCTCCCACTGGGAGGCTCACATTTGCATGGAAAACAAACCAACCCTCGTTCTTCTTATTAATCCTGGTTAAAGGCCTAAATCAGAACATTTATGGAAGCTGGAAGCAATTAGTGCCATTGTGAAATCTATGTGTACGGATGGCAGTGGGTCACAAGGGCGGTCTAGAGGGGAATACAGAGTAAAGCACTTCTCACGTGCTGTTTAGCCTCCACGAGATACTTCATGGCCATGGCAAATTGCTTGCACTGAACGACAATTTCTTCACTGAAAAGGTTTTCAGGCATTGGAAAAGGCTGCCCGTGGAAGTGGTAGAATCACCATCCCTGGAAGTGTTCATAAACCATGCGGATGAGGCCCTGAGTGACATGGTTTAGTCATGGACTTGCAGTCTTGGGGTAGTGATTGAACTTGGTGATCTTAAAGGTCTTTTCCAATCCATCTGATTCTGATTCTATGAAGTTTGGAAAGTGAGGTGAGCATGGAGGCTGCTGGTGGTGGGGTGTTCACTGCTTCTCCCCATCATTCACTTAGTGCACCCGCTCCTGTTCCTAGCCCAGCCTGGATGGTGTTGGTTGAATGATCCAGAGGGATGATCTGCCATATACGTGCAGTATACTAGGGGTAGACCTGAAAATGCTGGAGGCTTGTGCAGCTGTGGTTCACCCTTGCTTTGAGATTGACTGCAGGGCAGCTTCTGGTTTTGGGTGATGCAGAGGTGGTGCCAGCCACCTGGGAACCACATGCTGCCTGCTGGCTGCTGCTCTCAGTGTGGATAGGAGTGCAGCATCTGTGATCATTTGTTCTTCTTTCAGGGCAACCCTGGCCCTTTGGCAACATGCAGGCAAAATGTGAAAGGAGTGTTTGAGTGTTTGCTCGACTGTACCTCTCATTTTGGAAACGCAATACAAGTCAATTTTGTACAGTAAGAAGCGACA